>NW_022900936.1:22466872-22470425 GCF_012274545.1 Fukomys damarensis
TTTTTTTTTTTTTGGTACCAAGGATCAAACTCAGGTCCTTGCACTTGAAAGGCAGTCGGCAGCACCACTGAGCTAAATCCCCAGCCCAAAACCTATCCATTTTGTCCAGAAAAAAATAACAATTCATCATAAATTTTAAATAAAATAACATAGCATTTTCTAGTATAAGTAGTTTTAGGTGTAAAACTATAAAATGATATGTAACATTTGACAAAATAAAAAGTATATTTAGGTTAACCCATATTTGTTAACATTAATATTTACAGTTTATTTTCTATCTTTTTTCTTTCAATTTAGCATACAAATTTTTGGTTTATATGGACACTTTCTGAACATTGCGTTTGCCTTTGAAAGTTGAAGATGGGATCTTTCTTTCCTTAAATTTTTCAGAATTTTTAGTGCATGATGATGTTGAGTTTTATCAACCTCCTTTTCTGTGCTTTTGTTGTAATTATATTTTTGTCCTTTCTATTGATATGGTATTCCACATTCATTGACTTATGTCTGTTGAACTTTTCCTATATCCCTGATATAAAACTTACTTATTCGTGGGAAAAGTTTTTTGAGTATACTACAGGATTACTTTGTTAATTTAGAGTTCTTGCTTCTGGGTCATGTAGAATTTTTCATTGCTTTCCTCCTGTGATTGTCTTTAAATCTGTTACCAGGGTAATGATAAAACTGTAAAGTAAGCATAGAATTTCCTACTCTTCAATTATTTTTGAATAACCAAAAATAATAGATAGTTATTTTTTAAAATATTTGGTAGAATGTTTATTGAATCTCTCTGGTCACAAGCTTTTCTTTTTTGGGAGATTTAACTACTGATTCAATCTGATTACTTTACATTGATCTTTCAAGTTTTCTATGTGTTCATGATTCAGTCTTCTTAAGATATAGAAGTTCAGGAATGTTGCCATTTCTTCTAGATTATCTATGCATTGGTACATTATTATTCATAATTATCCCTAATGATCCTTTGTTTTAGATTTTGAGGGTTTTTTCCTTTGGATGTGTGATTATATCAAGATTATTAAGGAACAAATTGATAGTGAAATGAATTAGTCATCTCTTGTACTAGAAAATATTAATCTCTTCCTCCTTAGTCTAATCTTCACCTCATCATTGACTCAACTTCTCATTTCTTGAAATAAAACTTTTTTATGACTATTTTCAAAAAGCATTTCTTCTAGTGATCTTGAAAATTTTATTTGACCATTATGTAACGTTGAACTTTATCAAGAGGAGTGACAATAAACATTTCTCAATTATGCATCAGAATCTTTACTGGATCACTTATATTCTCATAATTTTCAGAATAATAACTGAATAGAATTATACTTTTAATGCCTAACAAAATGGAAGCTGAGTCTCAGATATACAGTGTCTGTCAATATCATACTACAAATAGACACAAAAATTTTCAAATGAGTGGTTTTCAAAATGTTTTCTCTAAGTAAAGTGTCAGTTTCACCTGTTTTGATTTATGTGTAGATCTCCCCTGAGCCTCATGCAATCATAGACAGGCCCTTTACAAGGTGATGGGATCACAGGGACATTGGCACTGACAAGTTACATAGGAGATGGGTCTTCATATAATAAGGCCAGTGTTTGTGGGGTGGCCTGAAAGGTCGTATCTCCTTTGAGGGATCTTCCCTTGACTCTCTCTCTCTTCTTCCTGTCTGTCATGGCCCTCTGCTTCAGGCCCTCTGCTATGAACTGGAAACTGAGACAAAATAATCACTCCTCCTTTAAATTATCAGTGTCTGGTACATTGTTCCTGTGACATGTAAAGGGAAAGACCTCTAGCACTTTCTAGTGGTGCAAAGTCTTGAGGATCCCCCTTACCTACTAAATCAGAAACTTTATGCTTGAGGCCCTCAACCAGATAAGGCTCCTGCTCACTAATATTGGAGAACCAGTTTAAAGTAATAAATCCTAACATTGACAACTGAACCTAACTAGAAAATTGAGATATGAAGGTACAATGAATTATAAATATTGTGAAGAGTTATCCATATTATGTTTCCATAATAGGGATGTATGAATTTCTGGCAAAACTATGGCTTCCGAAATTAGTTTAATGGGCTCTGGTTTCCAAAGTAAGCCAATATCAACTCAGTAAATTCAAAGAACAATATATTTAAATAAAAATATGTATTTTTAAGAGTTTGTGGTTAGAAACTTGATGTGAGCTAAAGAAATGAGAGCTAGAAAAGTTGTAGTACTGGAACTAATTTGCCATCACAATTCAGCATTAAAATCCAGTGGGGATTTTTTAGGAGCTTGCTGTATTTAAGAGCTTCTACATTAGACCTACTGAGAAAATGCTAGTCTCCAGCTTATGGCTTGGTTGCATGCTGTAAAGAAACAGCTTAATTGGACTTTTAAAATCCCAGAACAGGTAATACATTAATTTGAGGTTGTCAAACAAAGTACCATTTAGGTTATATTTTTCACTTTTATTGTAAACAAGAAAACTGGATCTTTTCAGTAGACACACAATTTAATTTTCAGTTTTTAATAAAGTAAACTTCCAGTATAAGATCTATTAAAATGCATCTTTCTCCACAATAATTTGAGAGCTTTTATTTCTATACTATAAAAATGCTTTTTCGAGGTCCTTTTGAAGTCACCCCCAGGCTGTCCCCCAATAGCTGTCATTTATGACTGCCATACAGGAACTCTTTTCTAGGCAAAATTTGGCTCTTTGTCACTTATAAAGCTTTCAAGACAGAAACATCTGTTTACACAATTTTTGTCCTTCTCTTCTCTTGATAAATTGTAACTTTGACATAGGACTAACAAGCACCACTGTTTAGTCATCACTTCACCTTGAATTTTAAAAGCACCTGCCACGTGGAGATAGTTATTATTACTATATAGTGCGTTGCAATTTTATAGGTTTTCATAGGTTCTAATAGCTCTTAACTCTTAAATTATTTCCTGTGTTTAATATTTTTATAACCACTATAGGAACTTTGCTGACAGATGTTTACGTGTTTTTGTTGTTATTGTTGGTTTGTTTGTTTTTGGTAGGGTGTTGAATCGGGTCCTTGGCTTGCAAAAGCAGGGGGCTGAACCACTGAGTTAAGTCCCCGCCTCTCTACATGTTTAAATTTAAATGCTGCATCCTATGTGGGGAAAATAATGGATTATAATTATACAGTGATCCCTCGGTTCACAAACTTAATTTATTCCATGAGTCTGGAAAGGGGTCATGAAAGAATGATAACCACAGTTATGTTCATTCCTCGATGTAGTCTGAAAACAAAACCAAAATTTTGCGGAATGCTTCTATTTGCAAACCAAATTGTTCACAAACAAGAACATTCGTGAACCAAGATACCACTGTACATGAATTATAAAAATGGCTCTTTTCCAAAAATAACTTTTGTGATATTTAATAATTTTTCTGGAGTTGGGCATAGATTACAATCTGTTATCCTTAAAACCTGTGAGATCTGCTTACTTCCTAGAAATTAAAAGCAATTAATGTAGCTATTTAAGTCCCAATTCAATTTTCTCTTAGAATATATATATATATATATAT
>NW_022900936.1:22470458-22472112 GCF_012274545.1 Fukomys damarensis
TTTGTACCAGGGATCGATGTCCAGAACTTGCACTTGCAAAGCAGGCAGCAGAGCCCCTGAGCTATATCCCTGGCCCTAGAATATTAACTTTAATGGGATATGGCTAAGTACAATATGTGACTATGTCAATCAATATTTATTATAATTACTTTGTCTATTTTTCTAGTTCCATTTTCATGCATGAAAAGGAAATAAATGCAAAAAATGCACATACTTTAGAAATTAGAGAAAAATCAGAAAGTCCCTAGACTTAATACTACATATTATTTTACTGTTGCTTCTACTGCAACTAGTTTTCTTTTGTTGTTACTTTTTCTCTAAAAAAATCATGAAAACCATATAATGGTATATATTAAGAAAGATTTAGATGAATTTTATGTTTCTAGAAACAATTCTTCAGTCTTCCTTCTTCCCATTTTCCTTTTTATCATATGTGAAAAGAACTAAGGAAACCTGCACACACAAACACATATACATACATACATGTATATATAATATTTGTTATATTTTATATAATGAGTCATTTTAACTGTAAATTCCTTTTCTATTATTTAACTACACTTAAATTACCCTGGCCAATTCTATGAATTACAAGTAATCAAATTTATATTTTTCAATATACATGTAAGAAAGCTATGTCATATGAGGTTATTTTGTTTGCTTTAAAGCTAGAAAAATGATGTATAATCTCAGATCTTTTGACTGCAGATATACTACATCCTCACTCCAGAGCATTGGTCCCAAACTATTTTGACACCAGGGACCAGTTTTACATAAGCCTTTTTTTTTTTTTTTTTTTTTTTTTTTTTACAAAAAGGGACAAGGGAAGTGGTGGTGGTTTAAGCAAATCATACTTAACAGCATAATTTGTTTCTATTATTATTATTACATTGCCCTATATAATTGCAGAATCATACACCAACATACAGAATCACTTGCCACTCTCTAATAAAGATTTTGATTGTTTGCTGGTTTGTTCATTTGTTTTCACCAGGGATTGAACTCAGAACCTTGAGCTTCCCAGGCAGGCAGGATGCCACTGAGCTACATCTCCAGCCCACCAAGAAGGTTCTGACATGGCTGTCCAAGAAGCTGATGTACTATTGATCTCTGTGCGGTCAAACCCCTGTGTCAATATGAATCTGTGTCTGGAGCTGCTCCCAGTCAGTAGCATCAGGATTTAGTTTCTCAGATCAAAGAGTGCACAAACTCTACCCCTGATGTGAGCAGCTCAGAGGTAGGTATTCCTACGAAAAACTAATGCCACAGAACATAAGGATGGAGCAAGTGGTTTAGCTCAGGCTGAAGTTCCAGCTTTGTGGAGTGGCTGTCAGTGCAGATGAAGCCTCTCTTGCAGACTGCTTGCCACCTGCTGTGTGGCTCATCTCCTAACAGGCTACAGACTGGCACTGGCCTGTGGGCCAGGTTTTTGGAACCTGAACTCTGTACTCTAGAACATAGTGTTTATCTCATTACTCTTTATGCCTGAAGAATGAATATGAGTTCAGAAGGAAAAAGGGAAATGCATGAAAAGTGAATCTTGTTTTTTGAACTTTCCATTTTCATCTATTAAAATTCAATCATATATATATATATATATATATATGTGTGTGTGTGTGTGTGTGTGTGTATATATATATATATGTATATATAT
>NW_022900936.1:22472442-22494863 GCF_012274545.1 Fukomys damarensis
GAATGTGTGTTGAAATTTGTCTGCTCATATTTGGCATGATATCTGAAATATATATTTTCCATGACAAAATCAAATTATAAAACTTTTAATGTTTTGTCTCCTACAAAAGGCCAAGAAGCAATGTGTGTCTTTGCTTCCTAACTCTACCAAGGAAAGGTAAAATCAGAACATCATATAGATTTGGAACAAATGGCTGACCAATGAAATACATGACCAGTTCCAGCTGGTAAAGATTTTTAAGTGAGCAATTAAGGTAATGACAATAATAAAGTAATATTGAAAATTATTCTTTATTTACTACTATATATATCTATATATATCTATATAGATATATATATTAAAATGAGTGCTCTATGTTCTGTGATGCTTTTGAATTTTAAAAAATGTGGGACAATGGTAAACCTCTCAGAATCTAACTCAATAATCCAATTAGTTCATCTGTGAATCAAAGAAACATTTATGGTACATGAAATGTTTAAGGATCTCAGCCAGACTTCTGTTTTCTACTGATGAACTTTCATCTCAACATGATAGCTGCAAATACTTTTATCATTTTTATTTTCAGGTTTAAAGACTCATTTTTCAACATTGTTGAGAAAAGACTGGAATAGACAAATGACAATGAAGAAAGCCTTCTTTGAAAAGTGTTGAAATCATTAAGACATGATGCTATGGTTGGATGTTTTGTCCTGCAACGGCTCCCATTTTGAAAGCTTGGCAATTAATGTGACAGTATAGAAATGGACAGACTGTGCGCACTGAAGCCTAGTGAGAGGCACAAGACTGGCTCCTCTCTACTCTTTGGCTCTTTGTCTGGTGTTGTGATCTTTTTCTTTTGTGTTCATTGCAACCATGATAGTAGCTGACAGGAGATGCTTACCAAAGCTGAGTTGATGCTTTGCCAACCCCTTGCACCTCCTGGGTTTCAAGTTTAATAAACCTCTTTCCTTTATAAGGTAACTAGCTTCACATAATTTGTGATATTATCAGGAGCACATTTATATGGATGATTACCTGGATCAGGTAAAGATTTCATGGGTTTGGAAAATATTATATAAAAAAGGCCAAGGTATTTTTGGAGGACTGTCATATAAGAAGAAGAGAATAATGACAAAATTCCTATTTTTTGTCAAAAGCACTAACATTTTTAACTAATAAAGCAGGTTCTCATAGCGACAGAAGATCCTGGGTAGAGTTTGCATTTGTTAACTTTGAGATGCTTACTAAATATCAGTAGAAAGGTATCACACTGGCAGATGGGGTGGAATTCATAAACAAGGTAAAGAGTGGACATGTACTACATGCACTTGTGTAAATTGTTGGCAGAATTACTGTGCAAAGCTATGAAATTGAATGACATTGAGGGTAACTACCTAAGAGAAGAGACGGTCCAATGGCTTAACCACAACCCTAGCCTTAACACTTACTCTTACCTGTACCCTAACTATTCCAATGTTTAAGGTTGGAAAAAAAGTAAAAGAGAGGTAAAAAGATCAGGGAGGTGGTAGGGAAGCTGAGGATGGGGAAAGAGATCTCCAAACCAAGAGAAAGCAACACAGTCATGGATGACGTGAGTGCTGTCCACTTCCTCAGAACTGAGGACCAAGAAGCAAAGGGAAGCGCTAACTTAGGAAGATGGAGGGGTAGATATTCCCATATATAATGAGAGAAAAACTGAAGACAATGGACACTGAACATTTTTAACAGGGGTGATGCTCTGCTTAACTGAGCAAATATGGAATGTTTGTTGAGAAAAAATAGTGAAGTACAAAATCAGCACATTGCATGCTATTGGGAATGACTGAGAGCAAAAATGTTTTTTTTTTTTTTTCTTTTCTCATTAAGTTTATTGGTACATTTTAGGTATACAGTACAGTAACATTCATCACTGGCATCTTGTACCTTTACGTGATGAATCTTGGTTGTTATTTTTTCCCCATACCCTTGCCTCCCTTCCCCACCTCCACCCTTTCCTATTTACAAAGACTTTGCAGTTTCTCTGGTGTGAAAAACTAAAAGAGTAAATAAGGTTGAAACTGTATAATTGATAAGTGAAATAGGAAGAAAAGGGCTAAAAATGTTTTGACAGAGAAGAAAGTAGGAGAATTTCTGAAATGCCAAAAGCAGTATTGAAGTTTTAATAATTTTTCAGATATGAAAGACTTTTTTTCTTTGTTATTATTTTAAGTCTTTTGTCATGGATTTATAGAATTCTAAAAGACCATTTTTCTCCACAATAAATAATAATACTTTACGTTTTTCCAACAATGTCTTTCACAAGCTATTGTTTCCTTTTTATTTGTTTAGTTTGTTCCTTTATAAGCACAGCTATTTAGAGTATTTTCTGTCCTTTCATTTTCCTTATCAAAGTGTCTCTTTTGACTCTCCTATACAAAAACTCTGTAGCAGTGCTATTACTGTGATATAAACTTTAATTATCTCTATGGACATATGTGAGTCCATTAAAATGGAAATATACACAAAATATGTCATGAAAGCATATTTTCAGTTGGAATAAAAGTCCTTTAACATAATTCCCCAATCCTGTCACCTGTTTTAAACCCTGAATTTAGATTACAGTTTGACTTAGAAAGTGTCCAGTAACTTTTAAATAAATTGAAGCTAAGACTATGTTCTGCTTTTGCCAAAAGGATAGGAAACAAAAGCAAAAATAGACAAGTGGAATTACTTTGGACTACAATGCTCCTGCAAACAAAGGAAACAGTAAACAGAGTGAAAAGAAAACCTAGAGAATTGAAGGAAATATTTTCAAACTATGTGTCTGATGATGTTTTTAATATACAGAATAATTTGGCAACTCTAAAAACACAATAGTAAAAAATAATCTAAATACATAATTGGAATAGACCTAAATAGATATCTCACAACTAAAAACATACGAATGAGCAACAGATACATTTAAAAATGCTCACAACCATTAATCATCGGAGGAGTGCATATCAAAAACACAACGAGATACCTTAGTATCCTATTAAGAATGGCTATTACCAAAAAGAGAAAATATATTAATTTCTAGCAAGGATGTGAAGAAAATGAAAACTGTGCACATTAGTGGCAGTCATTTAGTTAGTGTCAGGAAAGCAATATGGGGATTTCTCATAAGAATAAAAATTGAGCTGTTACCAAAATGTTGGGGTTTATCCTGGGCTGGGTGCTGTTCTGCATTGTGTGGATCTCCCCAAGCATACGTGTGAGGGGGACACAAGCATGACTCAGAGGTAGAAAGCAGAAGTTTTAGAAAGCATGTTTATCGAGGAGGAAGTACAGCACACTTTAAACAAAGTTAACTTTTATAAGAAATGATAGTAACTGTTTCTTGTCATCTTTTTTATTTTGAATTTAGGTTATTGGTATAATTTTGATATGCATACAATCCATCTTCTGAAGCTGTATCTTCCCCCCACATTAATAATCAGCCTTACACTAGGATAGGGAACTCATATCACTTCACCAACTGTTTCATCTTGTTCAAAACTCAAAGGTGAATGGCGTCATTTACCACTAATATGAAAATTATTGCAATAGGCAATAATGCAATAACATTATATCAAAAACATATTTTCTTTTTTTGGAAGATACTTTATTAAAAAATCTTAGAGGTAAGTTTAACCAGAAGCTGGAACATTTTTGATGAAATGAACAACTAAATATGGGTTTTAGAAAGGCAAGAAAAGAAAGGAGTGGGAGGATTTGAAGCTGGCAGAGGCAGAGGTGGCAGCTGTCAGTGCTGAAAGGACGACCTCAAGAAGGAAGGCAGGCAGTGCTGGAGAAGGCAACTGCATCAGATTCCTGTTCCAGAGAAGATTCTTCCTTTGTTTTACTAAAATTTGGGTAGTGAATCGAGGTGGTTGCTAATGGGGTTTCTTTCCAATCAACAGAAAGTCATCACTCCCTTATTAGTAGGGAGTTTTTGAATTTATAGAGATAATAACTAGCATGGTGGCCAGCTCCCATCAAAATCACAATGTGAACCTATATGAATGAGGTCTCTGTGCTTCTATTTGGTCATCAGAGTTTAACTGGGCGTTTATAACCCAAGATGTGACTGTGTGGGATTAAAAGAGTAAGACTGGTAGGAGGGAAATTGCGGGGTGGGGCAGGGCGTGAATGCTTTTCTCAGCTTTGAGATTGGGAACTCCAGAAATCAGGGCTATGGCCTTTTTTTGGAATTTTCTCTCTGGGCACTGATGCTAGTTATTATTAATTGTGCTGCTATAACATGTGCATGCACTGTGATATAATGTTTTTAACTCTTTGGGAAAGATACCTATAGGGGGACTAGCTGGGTGGAATGGGGTTTCTATTTTTAGTTGTTGGAGGAATTTTCATGGTGATTTTCTCAGTGGTTATACTAGTTTACAATCCAATCAACAAAACCAACATTTATTGTTTTTTGAAGTTTTGACGGTACTGATTCTGAATGGAGAAGGATGGAATCGGGGACTGATTTAATTTGCATCTATCTAATGGCCAGGGATACTGAACATTTTTATGGTACTTAGTGGTCATTAGTATTTGTTCTTCTGAGAAGTTTCTATTCATTCACTGGACACTTTTGAAGGGGACTTTATTTTAGGGGCTTTTTTGTTCTTCATATACTCTAGATATTAGTCCTCTCCCTGAGTAGTAGCTGGTTAAAAAATAACCCCGTTCTATAGATTATCTCTTCATTCTGATAGCTGTTTACTCTGCTGTGTAGAAGTTTTTAAATTTGATATAATCCTATTTTCATAGGCCACTGATAAATAGAAACATTTTCCTTTCCACATATGCTTGACACAAGGAGTCAAATTTCATATTTACTTCATATGTTGTCTACATTACTCCAATTCTAAACCCATTTTTAATAAGTAGTATCAAGTATCACCTCAGGTCAAATACATTACATTAATTGAGGCAAAGTTCTAAAGTAAGTACTGTTTGTGAGTTTTAATGTGCCATTATATGTGGTTTCATCTTTTATTGCCATCTGTCTCCTAATTATTTCAGCTTTCTCATTCACTGTGAAGATTTTTCCACAACATAGGTCTACTTTCATTTCTACAACAAATCACAAATCTGTCTCATATACAGACTCTAATTTTTTTTCAGTCTCTTCTACCATCAGCATTTTATTTTACCTCTAGTTATGCATCCTTTAAATGTCAAACTAAATATAATTTATTTTAGGCTATAGAGGTTAAATGTATTTCTTTGTTCCTTTAGTATCCTGCGCAATACCTATTACTGTGTTAATTACACCTGATTTTTGTTTTGTATTTATTTCAGCCTCAATTTATATCTAATGCCATTAGAATGGCATCTCCTTTTTTCTATCCACAATGCCTAATGCAGTCCCTGACAATGAGCAGCTATTCAACAAATGCCTTGAATAACTGCACAACAATTTTAGAATATGTAATGTGAAAACAAAAAAGTTAGTGACAATTGCATAGATAGATAGATAGATAGATAGATAGATAGATAGATACACACACACATATGTATATATATATTTTTTTCCTTTACCTTAAAAATAACATACTTGACTGTATTTAGGGCTTGCATGATAAATCTGTTGTAATGACATGTTTCTATTCTTGCTGGCACTTTCTTTTTCCCTGCTGTCAAAGATCCTATAAGGTCAGTTCATTAAATATTTAATTCATGAAATGCTTAATCTCCATATGTTCAGTGAAATATGATTTATTGGTTACGCATGGACATCTGGATAAATTTATCTTCTTGAAAAATCCAAAATAAAAAACTGGAGTGTAGAAAATAAGACAACCTAATTTTAAATAAGAAAATATTTAGTGTACATTTTGTGAATATAATCTAATAGCTTGCCAGAAAATATGTATATTCATAGAACAATATTTTATTCAAGCACTGGCTTAGCTTTTCTGGCATTTAAGTTTATTTTAATATTGAAAAAATGAAGAAGACTTATTGCAGTAAATACTAACAGGGCATTTAAAACATTAATACTCTAAAAGCAATAATAAGATGGTATGAAAAATATCTCCGTGAGCTTATACTGAACTACAAAATGGGAATGAAAGCTTGCTCTTAATTTTGCAAATGATTGGTAAATTTTTAATTCAACAGATATTTGTCTTCCTTGTATAATTTGTTGAACTTGAGCTCAAAAAGTACAATTTTGAGAGGTGTCCCAACACAGTTGCCTGTACCTACAGAAGAAATATTTCTATTGGCTTCCTAAGCAACTGCATAATTATGTTTCACCTAGAAGCACAAATGCAAAATTTGAAACAAAAACACTGATAAATATGCACGTTTAAAATAGCACATGTCCACTTTTCACTTCAGTATCACATTTTTGTCATACATAATTTTGAGCAATGTCATTTTGAATTTCTACTATTATAAACTCAGTGTACAATATTTGCGTTTGATACAAACTCTAGGAAAGTACACACTTGAAATATTGTCTCAAGTGACAGACTGCATTCCATCTGGTTTTCAATGTAGGAGTTGTGGAAAAATGCCAGTGCACACTGCTTCTGTCCAAGCAATTCATTGATTGCTTTCATCTTCGGCTAGTTTCGGTAACTTGATTGAGGTGCCGTGGCAATGGGTTGCCCTTTCAATTTCCCAAGTGATTCCAGTTGAGAAGAAAGCAGTTTCTCCCATATGGCAAGCCTAATAAATCAATTAAAATAAAAAGTGTCGTGCCATCTGCACCTTATGTGTGAAAGACATTAATCAGAGCAGGCCTCCCAGCTGGGTGCACCTTTAGTGTGTAGCCACCTGGAACACAAACTGGGTCACGGATCAACGGAGGCTTCCGAAGGTCAGCACGAGATGTACACGTGCTAGCCATTCTGCACGACGCTGTTCTGGAGGGGCTCACCTTCTTCACTGGATTAGGGGTTCATTCTTCGAAATAAAAGTTGTTTGTATTTGAATGTCCAATATAAGATGTATTTGTTCCAATTTTGAAATAAAATAAGTATGGCTAGAAATATAGGGAGGCAAATTATTTTCATATTGGAAAAAAAGTTACATAAAAGTTAATTTCTGAAAACTTCTAATTATGATGTTTTAAGAAGCTGGCTAGATACGCTGAACAACAGTCCAGATAAGGACAGCTGACATCTCTAATGAAAGTACTTATCCTAAAAATTCCCATCTTAGTGCTGCTTTAGCCTCCTCCCATAAATTTTGTAATGTGTATATATTATCAATTTTATTCAGTTCGAAGTATTTTCTCCTATTACCTTTCAGGCATTCTTCTCTGACCAAAGGGTTATTTAAAAGTGTATTTTTCACTTTCCAGGTCTTTAGAGATTTTCCAATTATCCTTCTTATAATCATTTAATAAGCCATTCAGACATTTCAGTTTTCCTGACGATATAGAATCGAGAAAAAAATCAATATTTACAGAAAATACCAACATTTTGTAACAAGAATATTTTCATTTATTATTTATAAGATATTTTTAACATGAAGGAAGAGTAATTATGGCTTATTTAGCAATGGGTTTCACACAATTCTACTTGAGCATGTTTGAATCAAAACCATATTACTATGTCAATAAAAAGTACCAATGATTTTGTCATGTGTACATGTAAATCTCATTATTTTTCAACTTATTTCTCCAAAAAAATAAAACTATTAAGCACTAAATCAGAGAATAGTTGTAGCTTAATTCTATATCAAGTTATACTACAAAAAGTTTTTCAAAAAAATCCATGTATCCGTGAAACTGAAACATATATAGTGCCTTATTTTTCTCACCGCTAAAACACAATACGGAGCACCCATAATTCTAAGAAGGAAAGGTTTATTTTTGGCTCACAGCTTGTAAACATTTCCGGCTGTAGTGGACCAACCCTATGGCAGGGCGCAATGGCAGAGGAGCATGGTAGAGGAGAAAGAGCTCATGCTATAATGCTGAGAGTCCCTGAGAACTGAAGGGAGGTGGAGGGAGTCATACCCTTCCTGGCCGTACCCTAGCAACCAACATTCTGCAACCAGGGATCACCTTCCAGTGTCACATTTAGCTATTAACTGATCATTGTATTAATCCACTGATGAGCACCATGCCCCTATGATCCATTCACGTCTCAAAAGACTCACCTATGTGCAAATCAGAAAATCATTTACATTCTACTACAATGTATTGCAGACTATAATTTGCGGTTAAAATAAAATAGCAATTGTGATAAATTATATTATTTTTCAGAAATATTTACCCTCCATCACTAATACATAAAAGAAAATAATTCATGTCCGCTGTTGATATTCGCCACAAGTTTGCTTTGATACCAAATTGACTAATGTATCTTATTTGTCCCTTGAATCTGGGCTCAGCCATATTATTAATTTGGAATACCACACATAATACAGGATGCTATTGAGATATGTTTGGAGTTTTACTCATGGATATTTTTCCACAGTCATCATAATGAAAAGCATATGTAAAAAAAGTGTTTGCTATGCCTAGAAAAAAAAATATATATATATTTTAGACTATTCACAAAGTAGGCTTTCAATGGCTGCCCATGGAGTCAGGAGTGAAAAAATACAAAATGGCCATCTGTGCACTGCAGAACTGGAGGGTCCAATGGAGATTTAAAAGTCTAGAGGTCTACAGATGCCCATGTGAATCCTTGTAGGAAAGCTGAAGCATCTAAACATTGTTCAACCATAGTGGTGAAGACTGGAGCTCCTCTAAAAAAGCAAAAAGGAAGACCTTTTTTCTTCTTTCCTTTTTTATTCTATACAGGCCTCAAGCCTATTGGTTGGTTCCATCTCCATCCAAAGAGGGTTTTTGACATGAGGACGAAGAACCCTCCACACATATAGAATAAAAAAGTCAAGATAAAAGGCTCATTTTAAAACTAACACTTTTTTGAAAAAATTTGAACCTATAAATATCAATGTAGGTGTTTGAAACTCTTTTATCAATAACTCAGGTATCTGAAATAAGGTTATTACATACATGGCTATTATTATTTATTCAAGATATAATAAAAACATGCATGATCAAAAAGTAATTTGGCTATTGAAAACTGTTCATTGTACTAAACCTATTTTTGTTTGAAGATTTGATTAATCATGAAGCTCTGTAAGAAAAAGCAACTACAAGAAAATATATGTAACTGACATTGTTAAATATCAAGGGAAAGTGTGAGATCTGTGTGGAAATGATACTGAAATATTGATCTGTGAGTCCTACCCACCTGGATGATAACGTAGGATCTTCAATTTAGCAGACTGAAATGTAGAATGAAAGATGATAAGATACAATGTTCAAGACATACACTCTTCTTCATATTTGTTCTATATCTGATCTGTGCGTATGACATAAATAACATTCCTATTTGAAATTTTCTCAAATATAGCAGTTGGCCTTGTCTCACGTATTTCTGGGTTTGATATTCTGTGGTTCATTTTATCATTAACTCAACTGAGGAACAACCACGTGTGAGAAGAGAGAGAGGGAGACAAAGTTATAGAATTTATTGCTTTATGATATCACACTACCAATATGATTCTTACTAACCATCAGGAAACAAAACCTATTAGTACAGGAAAGCAGATCAGAGACACTTAATATTTTTATGGACATTTTATGCCAGGGAATTAACTTGTCAATTTTCATAATAATTTTGTAGAATTGGTTAGATGACCATAAAAATAATAATTTAATTTTCTAGAAAGAGTTAAATAAGTATGACTGATACAAATTAAATTTTGATTAAACAGTGAACTTTTTGCATTGAGTCACTTTATTGGTTGCATACTAAAAGATAAGTATTATACTAAGAAACACAAATGCTGGGCATTGTGGTGCAAGCTTGTAATCCCAGCACTCTGGAGGCTGAGGCAGGAGGATTGCTGCCAGTTTGAGACCAGCCTGGGCTACATAGTGAGTTCCAGGTCAGTTTCAACGACATAGTGAGACCCTGTCTCAAACAAAACAAAACAAAAAAGAAGCACAAATTCACATTTGACTCTAAATGATAAACATATTAATATATCAATAATTCATTGCTATAATTAATCATCACAAATTGAAAAGAATAAATTAAAATAATTACATTTTTCTCATGGATGAATCTAGAAATACATGTCAAATTCTTCTGTTAAAGTTGAGCACAGAAGACCGGTCATTATCCATGAGTTAAAAATGGGATGGTAGGGCCCGGGATTTAGCTCAGTGTTTCCGCCGCCCTCCTTGCAAGCACAAAGATCCGAGTTCAATCCCGATACCAAAAAAAAAAAAAAAAAAAAAATTGCCATTCCTGAACCCTTCCTACCCTCTTTTGTATTGTAAAATAGCAGAAGAGAATGTTGCAGTCAGATAAATATGGTAAACTCATTCAGCAGCTACTATAGTAGTGAGTATTAAAATATCATTATGTGAAATAGAAATAAAATATAATTAAAATAATACATAAGTATATGATTTAGGCTATCTTCCAAGTTTCCAGAATTTCAAGTATTTCAGTTTACTACAAACCATTTTTATCTTCAAGTTGGCATTTTGGTTAGCAAAAGCAAACTGACTTTGTGTTACCACAGCTTCTTGGAGTTGTTCCTTTGATACACTTTTATCCAACGCACCCAATGCAAAAAAAGCAAATAAAAGAAAGAAAAGACAAATCCTTAGTTAAGTAAATCTATGAAATCTGTTTGAATGAACTCATTCATTTTCTATACCATAGCTCTTGGAACACTATTTTATTTTCCTTTCTAGATTCCAAGCACCCTATATTCAGGTAGAAAATCTTCATCCGCTATGAAGAGCTGGCACATTATCTAAGAAATAGTACATCCTACATGACTGGTCCTGTTGAAAACAATAGGAGTTGTTGAAAATCAGGAATTAAAAATGTCCACTTTATTATAAGTGAATTGTATAAATTTGTTATTTTCCCTTGAAGATTATATAAGTTTCACTTTCCTTTCTTGTTGTCCCTCCAGCTTCTATCTAACTTCTGTTGGACAGAAAGAAAGAAAGAGATAGAGGAAAGAGAAAGACACATAATCTTAACAACTTAAAAGCAGTGACTAAAAAGCCCTTGACAGTACTTCCTTATCTTAAAATGACTGGACAAGTGGCTGAGTAAATACTGACCAAACAGCCAACTAACCGATGTATGCAGACACTTGATATTCAGGAATATAAGTACTCACTTGTAATAGCTAAATAAGTGTTTCAAAGTAGTATGGTGAGGATGAATGTTACACACTTGTCAAGGCTGCAAGCAACATTAGGAAAGAATGCAGGAGTCTATTGGTTTAGTGTTCAGCAGAACCCACGGGGAATTGCCTCACATGATCACAGAGACTTGCAAGTCCAAATTCTCCAGTGCGGTCCAGCAGGCCAGAGACCCAGGGAAGGCCTGACGCTGCATACAGTTCCAATCGGGAGTAACAACTGTAGCACTCCTTATTCCCAAGAGGCCAAATTTTTGTTTCAGGTCTTCAACTTAATCAGACGAGGCCAACCCACATTGTGGAAGTTAATCACTCTGTTAATTTAAGTACTGATCAATCCAAAATACTTTCCAGAAAAAAATATCAAGAATAATGTTTGTCCATATGTTGAGAAACATGGTCAGCCAAGCTAATACATTCAATTAACCAACAGACTGATTGAGTAAATTTAATATAAACACTGAGAGTGATCATCTGCCTTTGACAAAGACACAGATACCTAGATTGGTATTTAGAACAGTATTGCAGGTACCGAGAAAAAGTGAAAATGCCCAACAAGGAGTCTTGAAATTGGTTAAACACATGGCTTTCATGCAAGGAAAAATAATAAAAGATTGGAAGTAGGTTGGCGGGAAAAATAAAGAGGTTGCAACAGGGAGAGCTATTTATCATACTAAATAAAAATGGTGAATATTTAGATAAGAAAAGTAAGTAATTAGGAAGGATTTATCATTCTGTATTGCATAACTAGAAGTAAAGTTGCTCTCATAAAGATAAGTAAAACAAGCAGATTTTAATGACACAGTATGGTCTCAGTGTTATTTATGTTTAAACTTCAGCAATTTCTTTTGCATGACCTAATTTAAGCAAAAAATGAAAAGTAAATTTGACCAGCAACAAGCCAGGTGGTTGCTTCAAATAAAAACTAGTCGCTAAAAATTGGCCACTTATAATATGTAGACAACTTATATTCCACATGAAGATTAAAATTAACAAATTAGAGCAATTTTTCATTTATTCTTCCTGAGCTGAAAGGGTCTTTGTTCTTATCTTTCAAAAGATAATACAGTCTAGCCTTTTTAGCTGTCTAAAATATAGTTGAGAGTTATTTTTAGTTAACACATTAGACACATTGCTGTAGTCTGCATTTCTCATCAAAGAATATGAATAGGCTTTAAATGCAAAGTACAAAAACTGCCATGATAAAGAAGATTAATAAAGAAAGATTGTCATTTACTTTCAAATCCACATGGCTCATTTTAAATGAAGCTCAAAAGCATTAGCTACACAGTATCTGAATTAGTCAATGAAATGCATATTTTTAACGCTACTCTTTAAAGAAACTTTTCCATTTGTTCATCTACTTTCTTTTATTCTTATGTTTTTACTTAATAAAATGTCTATATGCAACCTACTGTAAGCATTCACAATGAATTCATTCTAAAATTTATATTTTATAAAAAACTTATAACTACTTTAAAAACATCTATTTGTGGAAAATTAATGTGCTATCGTATCTGGATTTTAGGATTCTTAAAAAATATTTTTTGAAAATTTCTGTACTTTATTTCTTCACCAGACTGATTATAGACAAGAGTGACTTGGAGAATTATAAGGAAGTTTGGAGCTGTTATCTGACTGCCTTGGTTAGTCCTGTTTCTATTGTCTTGCTGATTACAACCCACATGGCCTCCATTTTGGCAGACTGTGCTTAGGGCCTACAGCATTCTTCAGAAGACATTCCATGTGCCTGGAATTGTCAACTTCCTGCGGTCTTCCTGTGGTCTATCTTTGGCTTCATTTCTGCATATTCCGAAACCCGCCTCTCAGAGGCCTTCTTTCTGGCCTACTAGGCCTTACCTTGAAATCTGCATGGAAGCCTTGACACCACAGCTGCTACCTTCTGCTTGGTTCTGAAACCAACATCTAGAGATGATATAAAAGTCTGCTGCAGCTAGTTTCCCTTGGAACATGGAAGCAGCAATCTTTTAGTGACTGGATAGCTGAGGGGTGTAAAGTGAATCCTAGTGACTGAATTTGCATCCTTGATCCTTGCTGAATTCTGAGATGCCTTCAAGGTATTTTTCTAATTGTCAGGGCTTAAACAACTTGTTTTCTTTTCTTTTTAATATTGCTAATCTTTTCAGCAATCAGACTTACTTTAGCCCCAAATTTACATGTTCTTTTTATCTGATCAAAGTGAAAATATTTAGCATCTTCTTGCTCTGCATTATACTGTTTTGTTTTGTTTTTTTTTTTTTTTGTAGCCTATAAACTCAACATCTCACAGTCTCAAGATATGGCAAAATTAAGACAAACTTTTGCCAGAATGTAATAGACATGGTTTCTAATCCAGTTTGCAATAGATTACTTTTCTGATCTAAAACCTTCTGAGCCTGACCTTCATTGTCTGCATTCCTATGAGCATTCTGGTCTTACAAAAGATGACCGGAATCATTCCTCAACATTTGCTTGCAGCCTTCCAAGCTTTCTCCAGCTCTATTCAGAAATCTTTCTACAAAAAAATTTTCAAAGATTCTGAACCTAATGATCAAATACAGTCACCATGACAACTCCACCCTTGGGATTAATTTTCTGTATTGGTAAATTTTCTCATTTGCTGTAGCAAATATCTGACATCCTAAAGGAGGAGAAGTTTATTTTTGCTCATGTTTTCAGAAGTTTTTATCATGGTCAGCAGTTTCCAAGAGAAAAAAAAGAAACATGTGGCAAAAGGACACAGTGGATTAAAGCTCCTCACTTCATGGTGGAAGGGCAGCACATGGGAGGAACATCAAAGAGAGATACACACTCCAAGATCATGTCCATTTCTGAGTTACCTACCTCTAGCTGCTCCAAACTTCTTAATAATAGCACATTCAGTGAATCAATCCACTGATGAGTATATTGCTCTCATGCTCTAATAATTCTGTGAAAAATCTCTTAATCCAGTCAAGCTGAGAATTATCTGTTACAGGTTCTAAGGTGCAATGTTCAATAAGGACAATCTCGCAGCACACTTGGTGGCTATCACCATTAAAACTGGAAAAGTATATCAATCTTTGTTTTGCACCACATTATCTTTTTTCTTTACTTGACTTTTGGACAGAAGAGCCTTAGCATAGTTTATATCATCTTTATATGCTTGAGCCAATTTATTGTTTGCATTGCTATGACAGGTATATGCACATCCATCGAAATGGAATTGACTGACAATCTGTTTGCTGTTCTGATTCTAAATGGCTCTGGAGAGGCTACATGATGTGGCTTAAACTGCAATTGGTTGAGAATACTCTCAAATGAGCCTGAGAGTTAGAAGGTGGTTTCTTCCTTATTCATCTGAGATAGATTGCTGTAAAACACAGTAGCTCAGGTGTCCCAGGCAGAGCAATCAGTCACATTTGCGGTAAGTCTTCATTGGGAACAGTAACCGTCCCTGCCATATTTTATTCCCTTTCTTGTATCACTCCTGACCTGGGACAGTTCAGTGTTTTAACATATAAACTTTTCTTCAAAATTCATTTTCTAGGGAATCCTGACATGTTCAAAGTGGTTGAGAACTCAAGTACCTTAAGTTGTGTTACTTGCTTCTAATGCTACATATATTTATGTTTAAATATGTGTTCAACTTCTGAGTTGATAACAAGAAAATTTGATGAATGTACTCCCATACTCTAAAGCTGAAAAAGATTGAAAAATAAACACACATCTTTCAGAATGACAAACTTTAACATTAACTCAATTCACAGCTTTCTTAAGTCTCGTGTATAATGTGGGCCATCAATTCAGCTGGAAGGGGAAAATATAATGTGTGTTTGCAGAAAAAAATGGAAACTTCATAAACATTGAACTGACTGCCCCCAGCCAGCCCTTTTTACCAATTGAAGCAGCCTGTCTCTTTGGTCTAAGGCAGTTATCGCTCCTTGTTTTTAACAATCCTAAGTGACTTCACAAATGTCGATTGATAGGACTCTTTGCACGGTAAAACTAGAGTCATGATTTTATGAGATGAAAGTGAATGTTCATCAGAATTCTCACTGCTTTTTCCTCAGAATTATTGTTTCTTCTGCACTGGAGTAAAATCATACTGCAAATGAGGAGCTCAGTAAAGACAGTGGAAATGAAACCTGAGTCATGGAAAGGACATTGAGATAATTTAACATTCAAAGTGAAACATATGTAGGACTGTAAGGAGATACCCAAAATAATTAATTCATGTTCAAAGTATTTCTTACTTGGATTTTTTATGTTAGTGAGTCTATAAGAGCTCTTTCACAAAATTCCCTAACAAGAAGATATATTACAAAGCCAACTCTAGAACTTCAAAATAAATCATTAGAACAGTGTGAACTTTTATTTTGCAATTTACTCAGAGCTTGTTCCCGTGCTGCTTTAAGCGGTGATTTTTCCATGCTTTTATGAGGTTTTTGTCTGCACCCTGGACCTTTCCTCTTCAACACATTTCTTCTTCTCTGCTTCTTATCTGTCATGAAGTAAGCAGCTTTACTTCACCAAATAATTCCTACATGATGCTTCTGCCATGGAACCTGCCATATTAAACCTCTCCTCCTTTCATTTGTGGGTGTCAGTTTATGTGTCCCGGAGATAGGAACTCTGAGTAAGTCATCAAACTGAGTACCAGAGAATTGGGAATTGAGGCCATTGTGGAAGAACTTTGGGAAAATTTGTATGCTGAAAGTTTGTATTCCTTAGTACGCCAAAAAACAAACAACAACAAAGTCTGATGAGTACTTTTGATTGGTGCTTAGAAGACCAGAATGCTAACAGGAATACAAATAGTAAACATCAAGCTCAGGAAGTTTCAGTTGGGAAAGTTACCTCCATTAACACTTGGATTAGTGGCCACATGTGTTATTTGCTGGTAGCCTTTTCTTCTACACTTTGCCTCTGTCATTTTCAGGAAACAGATTAAACTATGATTAACTGAGATTGAATATGAATTGACTCAGTATAGGATATATCACAGTAACCCAGGCTGTGGGATGGGTAGTACTGCTGTTTTTAGCCAGATTTATTAGGGAGATAAATGACAAGACATAAAAATCTGAAAACCTAAATTTGGCCTAAAGGGAATTAAAGTTAATTAAATCAAAGATAAATTTGAGGCCATGGATGTGGTTGCTAGAGATTAATGCCATTAAAAAGAAACCAAGCAAGTGGCTGGGGATCTAGCTCAGTGACACTGTGCTTATAGATTCAAGGACCTGAGTTCCATCCCAAGTACCAAAAAAAAGCAGCACTTTTCATAGGAACGAGAAGGAAATGTCTTGAAGGTATTTGAGGAAGTAGCAAGACCCATCCCATCACAGACTAAAATGCACAAAATTGTAAACCTTTCACTGGAGCATAGAGCCTGTGAGACCCCTACTTGAGAACTATCTGGGGAACTGGTTCTCCAGGTTGATTTCACAGTGCTTGGTCAGTCGGGCACTTAGAATCCACTGTGATCATGGTCCAACAGAGCCTGGCCACTCCCTGTGCTCTTGTCATAGCTGATGTCAGCATATAGAACACAGTAATTGTGGGATCTGAAACCAGATTTCAAAGGAAATCCTGGGAGGCCAGATAATATACCTTGAGAGATGGGTGCATGAAAGTGTGGGAATGAAGTAAAAATTGCAACAGGCACCCAAGGAATTTGCAGATTTCAGGATTTTGGAAAAACTACAGATTAAAAGTAGAATTAGCCCAAGAGAGAGGCCATGTGGGCTGCATCCAGCAAAGCCCTAAAAATTGTGTTGACCAAATCTTCTAGAATTCAAATATCCACAGATGCCCAATATCAAGTTCTAGGATTCAATATTTACACTACTGGTTTTGGGTCTTATTTTATTCTGATTCTTGTCCAGCTCCCTATTCCTCTCTTTCGGAAGGGTAATTTTTATCTTGGCATTGTAGCTTGGAAATTAGTATATATTTTTTTTTCAGAATTTCAAAGCTAAGAGTTTGCCACACATCTCAAAAGAAATGTTGAATTAAGCTTTTGAAAAATGTTGGAAATGTGGAGATTTGGGAACAGGGATTGTCATGTTTTGGTTTGAGGGCAGCGTAGTTGTATTCTACTAGGCAGAATTATGAACATGATATTGTTATTATTTTGCAATTAATTATAGTTTAAGGAGATATATTTGGGTGGAATGTTGAAAAAGGGCGGAATGTGGTGATTAGAGTGGAATGACAGCTTGATTGGCTTTGGAACCCTCCGGGTGACTGGTAGAGCACACTTTGAGTATCTGAGTGGGCCATAGAGGAAAGGCCTTAGAATCTATACATGATCCATAACCCCTTTCTTGCTGGCACTAGTCCTTTGTTTTGCTGCTCTTCTGCTATGAAATAATGATCTTTGCTCTGCCAAGCCTTTCTGTCAAGATATTTGTGCTTTAGATCTAGTGCACTCTGCGATGAATCCCCTCCCTAGTGACACAAATTAAACAAAGTTTGTTCTGATATTTGTTTGGCATTTTCTTATTTGACTACAAAGTTTTCAATTATTTTTTTTAAATGATGATCAATATGGAGACATTTGTCCAGAAAAAGCTCAACAATATTATGGGATCTTAGTCTGCTTTGTAGAGTAACCTTCATTCTCTGAAGCATATCTAAAATCATACAAATTTTAGCCTTAGCGTCATGACACATGCCTGTAATCCCAGCATTCTGGAAGGCTAAGGCTGAGGATCTCAATTTTGAGCCGATCCTTGCCAAGTCAGCAAGACCTTGAATCAGAAATGAGTGGGAATGGAGCACAGCGTGAAGGACTTGAATTCAATGTACAGTAATCAATCAATAAAATGAAATGAATAAAATAAACATTGTAAGTTTTTGATGATTTCTTCACTACATAAAGATCGCAAAGAACTAGAACTCAAAAAATAAAAGACCCAGTCAAAAATGAGAAATTGAAATTAATAGAGTTTTCTCTGAAAAAAGATGACTAATGTGGAATAAATA
Organism: Fukomys damarensis; assembly: GCF_012274545.1. Classification (NCBI taxonomy): domain Eukaryota; kingdom Metazoa; phylum Chordata; class Mammalia; order Rodentia; family Bathyergidae; genus Fukomys; species Fukomys damarensis. The sequence goes on from NW_022900936.1 coordinate 22,490,611, forward strand.
CATGAAGAAATATTCAACATTTCTGTCTACTAAAGAAATGGAAATGAACAAGAAATGAAGATTCCATCTTAATCTAGAAAGAGTTGCCATCACCAAGAAATCAAATATAACAAATGCTGACATGGCCTAGGAGAAAAAGGAATACTTTTATACTGTTGTACAGGATGTAAATAGTATAGTACTAGGAAAATCAGTACAGCGATTCCTCATAGAACTGAAAGTAGGAATTCTATTTCACTCCCATATTCACCTTCCAAGTATCTTACCCAAATAATGGAAGACATCATATTACACTGATAAATGAATATCCATGCATACAGCAACACAGCTCATAATATGTGAACCTTGAAAGCATCTTATACGCCTATCAACAGATGAAATATAGGACCCATACACAATGGATAACTGCTCTGTTATAAAGAAGGAAAGTTTAAGTCATTTGTAGAAAAATGGATCAAACTAAAGACCATAACAGAAGTGAAAGAAATCAGATACAGAAGCTTAAATGTCATATGATTTATATTATATGAAAACCCCCTCAGTATAAATAAATTAAATAGCAAAATGAAAAATAAATAATAGAAAAAAGAGAAAGATCTTTTGTGAATGAGAAAGGTACATTAGATGGAAGAAGTTGGGGAGAGATATGGGGTGGTTTTGTTTTTGTTTCTTTTTGTTTTTGTTTTTTGATACTGAGGATCAAACTTGGGACCTGGTGCTTGCAAGGCAGTCAGTGGAACAACTGAGCTAAATTCCCAGCACAGGGACAGATATAGAGAGGAAAAGTCAGGAGGGAGGGAGCTATAGAGGGTGGAAGGGAGGTGAAGGAAAGGGTATGTAAAAATAATTAAGATGAGTTATGTACATGCACCAACTCTCCATGATGAATGTAATCATTATTGCAAACATATTCACATAAAAACAAACGTTTTAAAAGACACAACAAAACCATACAAGAGTATGGATGCAATTGAAAGTCAATAACTTAGAAATGTTCTTAATGTTATAAAATATACACTTTAAAGTTATTAATGAAGTGATTTTGCTATAAATTTAATTTAAGTAAGACAATGCTTAATTAAAATATTTTCAAATCTGGAATAGATCTTTTGTCAGAAGGAGACCAGCAAGATAGATAAGAAAATGATAGCAGCCTTCATTTCTGGGGTAAGGTGGAATCTATGTGGTTTTCACCTAAATCTCTCAAATAATCAGTGAGGTTGAACATTTTCTATGTTTATTTACTGCTTTTATGTTTTTGTCTGAGAAATGTCTGTTAATTTCAAATGTCCATTTTTTAATTGGGTCTTTATTTCAGGGGGGGTCTGATTTATTGAGTTCTTTATATATTCTAAATAATGGACCTTTGAGGAACAGCTGATAATTTTTTTTCCCACACTGTAGGTTGTTTCTTAGTTCTCTTGGTGGTTTTTCATGAAGTCCAGAGCATTTTAATAAGATGAGATACCGGTTGTTGATTCTCTGTGGTAGTTCCCATGATACTGAGGATTTGCTCATAAACTCTTTTTCTGTGCAAATGACTTTGAGAGTTCTACCTAATTTATCATCCAGCAAGTTTAGTGTTTTTGTTTTAATATTTAAATCTTTAATCCACTTGGATTTTAGTTGAGGTCCTAGTGAAAGATAGAGGTCTAGTTTTAACCTTTGGTAAGTTGAAATTATTTTTCCAAGACCATTTATTAAAGAGGCTGTCTTTCCTCCAGTGAGGATGGTTGGCTCCTTTGTAAAAGATGAGGTATCTGAGCATGTCTTCTGCAGTTGTTTCTGTATTTTCTAATCTGTTCCACAGATTCTGTTTCTTTACAAGTACTATGCTCTTTTTTCCACAGCAGCTTTGTAGTATGGCTTCAAGTTGGGGATTATGACACCCCTGTCATGTCTCTGTTCCCGAGAATGTCTTCTGTTCTGGAGTCTCTAATCATGTATTTCATTCTGCTCACCATCTCTGTAGTTATCTGGGAAATTATTTCTGTTTTGAATTTTTCTAGAGCCTCATTCATCTATTTTATTACTTTTTGTGCTATCAGTTCAGGGTGTCCAGGTGTTTGATTATCCGACTTTCCAACCCTGTTTCCTCCATAATTTGCCTTTGTTGAGTTGGAAATATGTTTATAGTGAATATACTCTTCAATATGGCAACTTTACCCTTTGAGACATGGATTTAGAAGGAGTTGGGGAGAGAGGGATAGAAAAGTAGAAGGATAGGGAAATCTGGCCAGAGGACACAGGAAGATCATGTAAATGCTGGAAAACTGTTGAGGACAACAAAGATAAGAGCAGAACACCTTAAAAGCAATATGCAAGCTAGAAAAACTATTCCTTTAAAATTAATGACACTCTTGAGAAGAAAAAAGAGAGGAGAAAAGAAAAAGAAAGAGAAAAGAAATCCAAATTTGGACAGGAACAGGAAGACAAAGGGATAGAGATGAAGAACAAAGTGGGGGAGGGGAGAAAGAAGGGGAGAAAGGAAGAAAAGAAAAAAGAAATTTGAAGAGAAGACAAAAATATAAAATTAAAATTAAAGATAAGAGAAAAATAACTTTGAAAATAAATAAAAATCAAAAGCCTCCTTTAGCATATGACTGCTGTCACAATAGACATAGTGAATAGCAGTGTGCAGATCTAAGTCAATTAGTCTCAGAAAGCCAGCAGCAGACCCCTGAGATACAGGCTGCTTTCTGTCTACAAGGCTCAAGTTGAACTCTCTGACCTCTTGCTGGGTTGAACACTGCAAGGTTCGATTTCAAGTTCCAGCTGCCCTTCCCCTGAAGAGAGTAAAGGTTCTGATGAGCGGTGTTGATTCCTCCAAATTACCAACTATGGTGGTGTGGTCTGCCTTTATTGCAGAGATTTTCGTCACTTTTCCTGTGGGCTTCAATTTTCATCAAGGAGCCTCAGAGAGGGCCTCTTTCTATTGTGCACTTGTGCTCTATCTTCTCAAGCTCAACACAATGACCCTGATGAAGCCTTGTACTTCTGTTGTGTGGATCCAGGTACCAGCTGGGCCCAGTGGCCAGAGGGAGGCAGGCAGCAGTGCTGCTCATACCCATGCAGCTTGGCTCCTCCACCTGTCTAGATTTTTTTCATTGAGTTTGTTGGTACCTTTTAAGTATATAATACACTTATATTTATGATTGGGGCCATACTCTTAAGTGAAATAAATAAGACACACATGTGTAAATACCAAATAGGTTCTCTGGTGTGAAAAACTAAACTGTCTAGATTTTTGAAAGACTAGTCAGCAGCTTAATTAAATTGGAGAAGTAAAGAATCACACATAGCATCTCTGTTGCTGCAGCCTGCCAGATTTCTTGATGATGAATGGCCAGAGCAGCTCTATTAGAGAAGCAATTTGAGTGTTTAACATTTAGTGTTAGTAGTGGGTGTATGCAACAGTTTTGCACTAAAATTTCGTCTACTGTTCCCAGGTTCATATTCTCTTTGTCCTATTCTCTGACCCAAATCACTAAAAGTGAGATACTTAGTATTATATTAACTCATTTATTTCTCTTGTGAATAACACAGAATTGATTCCTGTTGCATCCAATTATGAATCCTCATAAATTATATTACACTGATGATCCCTATGGTTAAAACTAATGAAATTCTGAAATGTTTTCTACAATAAAACAAAAATATGATTTTATCCTTACACAACATTTTTATCTCATTATGCAGACTGAAAAAAGAATATCAGTATCTCTTTCTCTTTAGGTAAGTTATTCTTTAAATCCACTCCTATTTCAGAATAGACTAGTCACTACACTTTGCATCAGCATAAAAAAAGGTAATAGAATAGCTTTTCTCTTTGTAGTAAGTCATCATTAACTGTTATGATTTAAATTTTTATTAGCATATTACAAACAATTTTCTCAGGAATTTCCCCTAGATAATTGTTTCTTCTCCTCAGGAAGCTTCCAACTGAACCAATTTTTTGAAAGGCACATTATAGTGGGTGTATAATGCCCACATTTATATCTATTGATGAATTACTAATTCTAATTTTATGAGTTTTATTATATTAAAATGTGTATTTAATAAAGTGTTAATAAAACAAAATATCAAATCTTTAATATGCAATGAATTTTAAAAACAAATACCAACCTTTTCAACATCAACAATCTAAGACCTTGCTTACAAGATCTAAAAAATAAAAGAAGAAATTAATTCCTACATGGACTACAATGAAAATACATGCAAATAGCGACCACAAAACTAATCTTTGCTTCCAT
>NW_022900936.1:22494879-22498092 GCF_012274545.1 Fukomys damarensis
ATATATATGTATATGACAGTCTTCACACATGAAAACAACATGTTCCATATACAAGTCTCACTTACAGTGACAAATTGTGTGCTTAGTTTTCCTTTTCTGTTTGGCAAACCATATTTGTCAACTCTCTTGTCATCCTCTTTTGTCAAGAGCATCATATTATATTATACAGTGTGCACTTAGCATGAACATGAAATATCAATAAAATAAAATATTAAATATATTGAGTATTTAAAATAAACATCGACATTTCTACATCAACTGTTTGCTTACTAAATATACAACATAACAGCAGAAAGAAATTCCTATGTAAACTATAATGAAAATACAAATAAAACCCTACCACAAAACTAATCTTTCAGTATCTCACATAATGCAGTTTTATCACATTAGAACAGCATGCTGCATACACAAGTGTCTTTACACTGATAGCACGTGTATTTTGTTTCCTTGCCTTCTTTGGTAGTATATACTTGATATCTTGCTGGTTTTCCTGTTTCCTTAGGAGGTTCTTGTGATTTTTTTCACCTGTCTGTTCATGAGTCTACTCCAACATTCCTTTGAGGAGTTCCTTGGACAAATACAAACTGCTCTTTCTCTGTTGTAACTGATCTTTTACTAATTCCAGTCCAAATATCCTAAGAAAATTTCTCCATGATATTTTGTGATTGTTATTTTCTTTATAAACTTGTGAATGTATTTATGCCTGGTCATCTAGTAAAACAGAACCATTGGCTACTGCTTTGTGTTTAGAGTGATATCATAGTTTCTGTATAACTCAACAAAAATATCTACTCCACTTTTCATTGTGTTGTAAAATGTGACAATTTCTGGCTTCTTTTTTTATTGAATATTCACTATCAATCTTTGCTTACTTGCTTGTGATTTTTTTCATTTTGAGACAGTTTTGTTATGTAGTCCAGGGTAGCCTTGAACTGTGTAGCACAAGGTGACCTTGAATTCACAGAATCCTGCCTCAGTTACTTGAATGTTGGGATTACAGGGATATACAATCATTCCCAGCCTCACTGTCAATCTTATTATCAAGGTGTAATGTTGATAGTATCAGTACTATTTTGTTTTTCTTCTCCGTATAGGAGGCCACTGTTGTCTTTCCATAATTTAAAGATTATATTATACATTTCTCTATTATGAACTTGAAACATATTGCAGGGGAATGTCAGCTTTGAATTTATGAATAGTGCCTATACTGGTCAGCTGAAGCTCTTTTAGCAAATGTAACATCAATGGATAACTAGTGAACCAATTGTGAAATGTGCTGTTTGGGTTACATTATGAAATAGGTGCAATAAGTCTGCTCACAAACTTATATGATTTATTGCCTCACAAATAAAGACCTGGTGTCTAATTCCAGGATAAATTTCTAAATTCAAGATGTAAAATGTCTTCCCATCTTCCAGATCATATATTTGTATACCATATTTAGAAAGTTTACTTGGTATATACTGCTGAAAGCCTCAGTAAACATGAAATGATGCAAACTGTAAATTGTCATGTATTTGGATGATGTATATGTTGCTTGACAGTTTGAAACAATACTTTTAAAAATGTGTAAATAGCAGTCAGATTATCAGATTGTTTTCCTTTTTGGCAGTTCTTTCTATCATCAAAATATAGGCGATTTTGTCAGGAACAAGACAAGGATGCCCATTATCACCACTTCTCTTCAATATAGTTCTGGAAACATTAGCCACAGCAATTAGACGAGAGAAAGAAACTAAAGCAATAAAGATAGGAAAGGAAGAAGTTAAACTGTCATTATTTGCTGATGATATAATACTCTACATTGAAGATCCAAAAAACTCCACCAAAAAACTTCTAGACTTAATTGACAGATTCATAGAGTATCTGGATACAAGGTGAATACCCAAAAATCAATAGCCTTCTTATACACAAATAACAGACTCACGGAGAGAGAAATAAGGGAAAAAATTCCTTTTACAATAGCATCCAAAAAAATGAAGTATCTAGAAATCAATCTAACAAAAGAAGCAAAAGATCTCTACACTGAAAACTACAGCACTCTGAAAAAAGTAATTGAAGAGGATATAAAAAAATGGAAAGATATCCCCTGCTCCTGGGTAGGAAGAATCAACATAGTGAAAATGGTCCTACTACCCATACTACCAAAACTGCTATATAGTTTCAATGTAATGCCAATTGAAATTCCAACACTATATTTCACAGAACTAGAAAAAAGAATCCAAAAACTCATTTGGAACTATAAGAAACCTAGAATAGCAAAAGCCATTTTAGGCAACAGGCAAATGGCACCAGGTATAACAATTCCCAATTTGAAACTACACTACCAAGCCACTGTGATAAAAACAGCATGGTACTGGCAAAGAAATAGGCCTGAGGATCAGTAGAATAAACTGGAAGACACAAAACCAAACCCAGATGTACTCAGCTACCTCTTCTTTGACAAAGGAGCTGACCATCCTCAGGGGAGGAGAGAGAGCTTCTTTAATAAATGGTGTTGGAAAAACTGGATGTCAATCTGCCACAGATTAAAATTAGACCCTTACCTTTTGCCATGCACTAAATGAAAATCCAAATGGATTAAAGATCTAAATATTAAAACAGAAACATTAAATTTGCTGGAAGGTAAGTTATGAAGAACTCTGGAAGACATTGGTATAGGAAAAGACTTTATGAACAAATCCTCAGTAGCACAGGAACTAGCAGATAGAATCAACAACTGGGATCTCATCTTACTAAAAAGCTTCTGTACTTCAAAAGAAACCATCAGCAGAACTAAGAGACAATCTACAATGTGGGAAAAAATTTTTACCAGCTGTTCCTCAGACAAAGGACTATTATCAAGGATATATAAAGAACTCAAAACAATCAGTCCCCCCAAATATAAAGACCCGATTCAAAAATGGGCATCAGTCCGAAATGAACAGACATTTCTCAGACAAAGAAGTAAAAAGCAGCAAGAAAATATATGAAAAAATGTTCCACATCACTGATCATTCGAGAGATGCGGATGAAAACAACACTGAGATTCCACCTCACCCCACAAAGAATGGCTGCTATCAAGAAATCACGCAATAACAAATGTTGGAGGGGTTGTGGAGAGAAAGGAATCCTTCTCCATTGCTGGTGGGCATGCAGACTGGTGCAACCACTATGGAAATCAATATGGAGATACCTCAAAGAGCTGGGACTGGAGGTTCCATTTGACCCAGC
>NW_022900936.1:22498319-22548111 GCF_012274545.1 Fukomys damarensis
TTACTGTCATTTAGAAATGAGAAGAAAGGAGCTAAAGGTATAGGGAAGGTGGGATGGGTAGGGGAAGAGTAATAAGGGAAAAGAAAAAAATGTGAGAAAATGAAAAGATGGAAATAAAGTGTTTGTAGATGGGGAGGGGAGGAGGGGGTGAAGGGAGGGCAGGGGTAAGGGGAAAAAGTGAGAATCAAGACTTGTGTGTAGAGGTACAAGATCCCAACAATGAATGTAACTGTAGTGTATCCCTAAAATGTACCAATAAACTCAATGAAAGCTGAAAATAAATATAGGCAGTTTTGAAGGAAACCAAGTCTTCTGAGTGCCACTATTGTTCTAAAAATCTCAACACATTTGTTACTTTTTAATAAATTTTTAGATTCTGAGGATTAAAATAATAATGCCCTGCTATGAAGAATTTTAGTTTAGATAATGAGATATCATGATAAATGTATTTTTGAATTTTATTATTGATGCACATAGAATTCTTTACTTTCATTTTTATTACTAATGTATTTCAAAACATATTGCAACATACTGTCCATTAAAAACAATTTCCAACATTGAATCTCTGTGTTGGCATTCTGTCTAATAGATTTCACCCTGGCAAGAACCTAATAACATTTTCTGACCTAGTTCTAATGTTGGATCACTCAGGTATTTGTGACTACTTTATAGCATTTTGACTAGTCAAATATTTATTTACAGTAGTATTTTCTTCCTCATCTCAATTAAAGTCTTCATTCTGAACTTCTCTGCCATATTCTGTTAACTTCTTTGGCTTACATGATCCAAGTAGTCATGAGTAGCTAATTCACCAGATGATTCATTTTCATCCTCCTTCCAAAGTTGAAAAAGTAGATTTTCATGAAATATTGTACTGAATTGAGGTAATTCTACAAAAAAATCAAAAGCAAATATTTAATCAAAAAATTATAAATACACAAACTATAATATGGTGCATAATTGGGTCATACTCACCTGTTTACACTTTGACATATGTGCATACAACTTGTTGTTTATTGTATCAAGTGAATGAATAGGAAAATTGCTTCCTGTATGCCCCAGTGTCACTACTGAGATGCACAGCAAGATATTTTTGCTTTAGCATAAAGTATATATATATTTTTTGATAAGTATGTTATGTATGCCTGTGACCTAGTAGGAGGAATTTATTCACAACTCTCTCAATGATTACCTTTTCATGGCACAACTGTTATGTGCTCCAAGCATTTTAGAACAATTTTATTGCAAGTGCTACAGATGATGTGGCACATTCATTTTCTGAGAAGTGTTAATTTCATTCTCATGGAAGAACATCTGGTGAACAAAATCTGCAATATATTCATATAAAGAGTTATTTTTAATCTCTGGGTACCATTGATACTAGTGTTTTTCCTGATCCAGCTAACAAAATATATAACCTGAGGAAACATTACCTAACAATGAAGAGAAATTTATTTGTGAATCAAGATTACTAGAGTCATTTTGATTTTCAAATGGCCAAGTACGCAACACTCTGTTCACATCTAAAGCAATTAGAAAGAGTTATCATAATCTTTTATAAAGGCAAAGATTTGTAAGCTAAATTTTCTTGACATTTTTTAATATCAAAGAAATAATAGTACCTGTTTTTAATGGGCTTCATTCAGGTTTTTCAACTTCTTACTTTAGTTCATGAAATTGTTATAATCTGTACCTTGTTCATAGGAAAGACAACTGTCAGCTAAGAATCCACCTTTTTAAAAAGAATAAGCTCTATCTTCAAGATGAGAAACTTATGAAAAAATCTGCGTGTTATTTCTTTACTCCATGTATGTAAGATTGGTTAAAATAACTGGCAAGTACACGTGGGTGTGTGACTGTCCTTGTGTGTGCTTTTTACTTGATTACCTTGGCCCCAGGGACATGAGTTTTCCCTCCCTCCTCTGTATTCCTTCCATGCTGGTTTTTCTACTCTGCATGATGTTCCTATGTCATTTTCAGATTTTTTTCATTAGAATTAGAATGCTAGTATCTTTTAAAATATATTATCATTGGACCACCATAGCTAGTCTGATTTCATCAATTCATGTGATATTTTGCAATGATAATCTGTCATTAAAATTCCAGTGCAGCTTAATTTGTTGAGCCACTTATAATAAGCTTTTACAAATATGAAATGCAACCATAAATTTATTAATAACTAGAAAAACTTTTTAGTTAGGTGAGTTGCATGAGAATAAAAATTTATTAAAATCAACTGGGGTTAAATTTCATGGTGCAATGTCTCTATTTATAACTATTTAGTATTTACTGCTTCTACAATACTAAGAATGCTGCATTATGTGGTTTTAGCTGTGTGCAAATTTTGTTGCCAAAAATAAAATAGAAAAGAAAATTTCTAAGTATTTTACCTGCATAAATTAGTGTAAATTAAGCATAAATGGAGGAGCTAAAGTGAAGATTTAGAGGGTTAAAATAATTTAAATTTTGATTAAATGTGACTTTAGATGCATGTGGTTTTTTTACTGGGTCTTGAATCCTGGGACTTCTCAATTCTGATGTGTGGGATAAGAAGAAGTTAAATTTTGATTTAACAAACACTTATTGTTTCATAGCAGTTATAAATGAATTCTTCATATTTTCATGGTAATATTCATTTTCCTTTCTTATATATACACTTTAGAATATTTTACTTACTAATTAAATCTTTGGAATAAATACTAAAGTGTTTTACTTCAGAACATTGTTCTTTTTTTTCATTCATATATTGAAAGATAAATCAGTATGACTTGCACTGCAATCCAACATCATCTTTTTTATTAAATTATGACAACATAAAAAGCCAATTGTGTAATGTCTTATCTTTTAATGAAATATTAAAAACTTTTCATTAAGGTTATTTTCAAAAATAAAGTAGGTAAAATTTTATAGTGACTCGATATTCACTTGCACCAGCCACCAACATCTTGCTGTTTCCTTGCATTAAATATGTATTTAAGTAATATTTACAATTTGAGAAATAAATGATCTGAATGTTATGATTTCTTGTGTGTGAAAAATGCAGTAATTTCTAATAATCTTTAACTTAGTGTAAACTGTAGAAATATGCAAATAGCTATTTGATACTCTTATTATTATCCAGGGCAAGTTATTTATATATGAAGAACAAATATATGTATATTCATATATAAAATAATTCTACATACCTCCATCTCTATGTGTGTTTAAATCACAAAAGAAGAGTCAGTGAGAGATCTCAAATTAGCACCTATAAAGTATGTGGACATAATGAAATAAATAGAAAAATTTGGGGGGAAATATTTGAAGAAGAGATAGGATTTAAGAATAAGTAAGATTAAAGAAATTTTAAAAACAGTATTATGTAGTTGGGGCTATGATGTTGCTCAGATCTGCCTACAAACTGAAAGATCCTTAGGTTAGCAGGGTTTTAGACAGCAGAGTGGCTCAACTGTTAGTCACGTCCAGAACTTGGCCTGTTTTAGCTGGGATCGTGGCTAGATCCTCAATTTCAGGACAGCCTGCATTTTATGATACAATGGCATGAGTGGTAATGCCCAGACCACCAACTAGGATGTGACCTTCCCCAATGGATGTCCCAGTTCCAGAGCCTTTGAGACAGTGACTATTCGCACCACACCATTCCTCTCTTCCACCTTCCTTTTTCTCTATTCTAGAAGAGTAGCTCCCAGGAGACCATGCCCCAAAAAACTACATGCATTTGAATATGCAACAGCTATCCATTTCCAGGAAGGACAAATTTGTATAATAAACATTTAGGAGTGATCAGGGGATTTCAAACAGATGACTTCCAATGAACAAAATAGAGGCAAAGTTGTTTCTCATTGTCTTGAGAGACAAATATTTATTTACCTCAAAACAAAAGATGCCCTGTTTTGTTTTTGTTTGTTTGTTTGTTTGTTTTGGTACCAGGGATCAACTCAGATCCTTGCGCTTGCTAGGCAGGAGGCAGAACCGCTGAGCTAAATCTCCAGCCCCAGTGCCTGTATTTAGAAGAGTTTTTCTATGCAAAATTCAGAAACCACCTACATTAAATTCTGAGTCTCACTTCCATCCAAATCTGTTCTTGTGGAAATGTGTTTGGCATGGGAGAAATACCATGAAATCCTGGGTCTGCAAACATAAGCAATTTCATGAAAGATTGTATACACCCTAATGAAATACAAATTATCTTATTAGTAGTGCAAAGATATATTTTAAATATTTCACCAAGTGTGAAGGCAAGAGAAAAACAAAGTGCCATGATAAAATTTTTATCATGATAATAGCACAAAATAATTCGTTGAGTCTTTTAAACCTATCTTAAATTGATAAGCCAGTAAGTAGTTAAAAGTCAAATATCAATACCAGTTCAGTACACACTGATAAAATAGCAAAGGAGGCTGAATTTGCTACTTCAAGTATCATTTTTTCATTTATATATAATTAGGTTATTTTCAACTGCCTAATTTCACTAAAAGATTTGCTTGTATATGGCACTAAAGGAAAGAAAAGATACCACCTATGTGTACTAAAACATTAAAATTTTCTCCTTATGTACAATATTCTGACAAAGTACTTCAAGAAGTATGGATTAAATGTTCAAACAAGGATGTTATACTATCTAATTTTTTAAATTTCATTGAGTTTATTCTTTCTTTTTAGGTATGTAGTACCGTTCCATTCATTAATGGGATCTTTACATAATATATCTTGTTTCTTATTTTTTCCCATACACCTCCCCTCCTTAAACCCCCTCCACCCTTCCCTATTTACAAAGACATTGTTTCCATTTTTTCCATCTACTTTTTTTTTCATCTATTTCTTAAGGAGCTGTCACTGAGCATGTTTTTAATTTAAAGGTAATGATAAACTAAAAACAAGACAGTTCTTTATGCTTAACCCATTAATACCAAATTTTATTTGAAACAAAATTTATTAAGTGTGCATTTTCATTACATGTACCATTTTCTGAAATGCTTCTTTACAAATTCTGGTATATATTTTGCTCATGTTTATCCTTTTTACTAAACAGCTAAATCACACTTTTCTCATTATGAGGAGAGTAAAATTTAGCTTGTCATATCTGTAACAAAGATGGAATAAGGAAATTTATCTTTTCCGAAACAAAGAAACAAGTTGATTTTGAAAACTAATACATAGAACTATTTTAAAGAAGAAATTTGACTGGGATACTTGAAGTCTAATCTATTGGATGAATAAAAACTTTAGAAACATGAAATACAAATAACCCTTAAAAAGATTAAATGTTTTCTGAATAAGACACCTTTCATTCTAGTTTAACTAAAATACTGCATTCCACAGGGAATACAGAAAAGTTACAATTAGATGCAAAATGATACTTCGTTTAGCATTAATTTCCCAAGGGTTAAGAAAAATATCTCACCTTAAATTTAGATTAGTCATTATTAGCTTAAAATCTGTTAGATTTCCACTATCTCTATGAAAATGTGAGCATATATAAAATTTAATCAATTACTTGATGGAAAAAATTATCAAGTTTTTTTTTAAAGAGGAGAATTCATCCAAAAATAATTTAAAAGTCTGCTTTTTTTTTTTCCTGTCATTGGTAGAGAACCAAAGAGAGAACAGAAATTGAGAAATTGGGTTTCAAAATAACAGAACTTTGTAACTTTTTGAATTATGAGGAATAAAAAAGCTTTAAGAGTTTATGCCCGCTTTCACCTCTTTGCTGCTTTTATTTTATTTCTCCTTTGTTCCTGCTGTTGTACCCTGCAAAGAACTGAGGCTCTGTCAAGGGTGTTGAATTAGGGACCTCAGAAGCAAGAGCATGATTCTACAAAAACAGCCCTTTAGAAATGTCAGTTTTATTAGGGCAAGCCTATTTCCAAGTAATAGAGCTAGCACCTAAAATTCAGGAGTGCCACATAGCAAATAGATGAGAGAAAATAAAATTGTAGTAGATTAAGATTTATAGGCAAATAGTTTTCTACCTGATTTGTATTGTATTGTCTTGAGCTATAGTATTGTCTGTGTATTGCAGGTAATTTCAGCTACAGATTTATGTCTTCATCTAATTTAAAAGTATGCCTTCATAAAATGTCCACTTTCTTTATCTTCCTATAAAAGTGGATTTTTTTTCTATTTCTTTATGAAGGATTAGGTTGAAAAAAGCTTATTTTTTTTCTAAGGAAATTTCTATTTAAGAGCACTGCACTGCTATCCGGACAACATAAAAATGTTCACACTAAAGTCATGGAGATAACATATAATCAATCTTTTAACAATGGTTGTATTTTCCCCTTGGGTTAGATTAAGCTATAAGAGTATGAAAGTGAATCTTAATTGTGAATGTGATTAGTTGGAAGCCATCTATTGGATTAGTATACAGCGCTTATAGGTGTGTCTGTGTCAGTCACTGGTGTGGTAACTCAGAGTCTCTTCCTGGCCTCTTATTTGCACTCTTGTCCTGTGCTCTGCTTCCCCGCTACCACAAACCAATCAACTTTACTACATCTGGCCCTTCTGCCATGATGGTTCTGCTTTGAAGCCAACTATCACTGAAACTTCTGAAACCATGAGCCAAGTAAAAGTCTTCTCTTTTAAATTTGTGAGTTACATATTTGCCCCAGCAATAGGAAAGCTGATGAATAGAGTGAAACAGTTGAAATAGTTCTGCATCCAGAGATTTGGATCTGATTAGGATCTGCCCAATCCTCAGACATCATTGTGTGGATATGAGAGTTCGCAGGTTTACTTCAGGTATTTCATGGCCCTCAGATGGGGCCACATCCTCATGGTAGGGATATTTTACTCAGAGATAGATTTTTCTAATGTATGATTAATATCCAATGAAAATTGTAAATATAAAATGATTTGAAAGGCAGATATGTACATATGTCTCTCCCTGGCTCTAACTCTATGTGAATGCACACATATCTGTTCACACAACTGAAGACTGAAAAAAAAAAAAAAGAAACTAAAGAAGTACAAAGAATTTGAACCATGGAATAAAAAACTGGACACTGGAAGACAAAGATAATTACTATTATTATCACACTGGACGATAGGGCTAGGAAAAACTTTTTAAAAGGTTTTCTCAAAGTGTGAACAGTTCTGAGAATGACACATAAGATATCAAAGTCTTAAAAGTCATTATGATTTCTTGGCATTTCCTACTTGCCATATCAAACTCGGCTTACAGAGAATTTTAAGGTTTACTCTTTATTTGTATAAGAACCTACAGATTACCTTGGGAATTGTAGAGTGAACTCACCAAATTTCATTAAATGTGCTATAAGAAGACTGTTTGACACTGAAGATAAGCTCTTCATTAAATTCCAATCTGCCTTCATCTACTTGTGACATTATCCTACTAATTACATATACAAAGAAGGGACTGCAAGCCCATGTAGCCATTTGGAGGCTGCTTGAAACAGAATTCACAATAGTGGTAATAATTATATGATGAAGTGATAATTGATTTTATTCTGTTTCAGGTCATATTTAAAATAATATATACTAATGCACTTTACTAAAGTGTAGGTTTTCCCATTTTAACATTTAAAAGACATAGCAATATGAAGTGCCTTTTTCGACTTGAAATTGCAGGAACATGTGTATATTAGGATAATGTTTTTGTTTGCTGTCACCTCTTCTGTCCACACAAGAAGAGATTCAGAATCATATTTAAAAGTGTAACAGATGTAGTAAACTCAGATTTGTGAAACGCAATAGAATATCTACTTTCGATGCCTATTAACAGCCAAAGAAATTGCAGGCCAAGAACAGGCAAATAAACTGCAATATGAAGAAGGAGAGCAATGTCCTTCCCTTGCCTCTCCCCCAACGTAACTGGCATCTGCCATCCATTCCAATGCACCATGAGGCCTTTGAGGTTCAGTTCTATCAGAGGATTCCTTCTGCAGAAGCAGCAGAGAATGCTGAAATGTGTACTTTTCATTGTGTACTTTCCACACCAAGTGGAACAGTTTCCCTCAAACTTGCTTTTTATAAATATCTGATTTTAGCATTTATCTGTATAATAAATTTTAGAAAATAATCAAACCGTGCTAAAAGGTTATAATGAGGATAAGTACTCTCTGTCCTTCATCATGCTAACATTCTTTGAAAGGAAAATCCTTCAATAATTTTATCTGCTTCTAATTTAGCTTAATTTCAGTTATTAAAATATTCTAAGCATACTTATGTCTCTTGAACAAGTGTTTCAGATGATGTTTTGCAGTTCCTATTATGGTACACAGACATTTAGCTATTCTGAACATCACCTTTCTGTCTCTTTTTCCACTAGAAATCATTTATTTACTAATTCATTAATTTGTTCATTGATTCAATACTTTATTGATCACCTCCTATCCGCCAGTCATTTCTGTAAGATCTGGGAATATTTCATGAAATATAATCTTATCAGCTAAAGACAGGGGATAGATAACCAAATTAATATGTCAAGTAATAGCATGTGCTAGCAAATAAACTATAGTAGGATAAGAGAATAAGGAATGACATCTTAGTTTAACAGAGGCCCATGAAATAACAAAGGGACTGTAAGGATACTGGAAGAATATATACTAGGAAGAAGGAGCACAAGTTGTGAATCTTTAAGATAGGAATGTGCTTGGCACTTTGTAACAATGGTTAAGAAATCAAGACATCAAGACAGCCAAACATTCACCAAGAAAAGGTAAGATGTAGAGGCCAATGTAAGTGCAAACTACAGATCAGACCACACAGGCTTTTGGAGGTCTCTCAGTACTGCTTTGGAAACATATATACCTATTTTGTGTCTATTCTCTCTCTCTGTCACTTTTGACATTCCTCCACCATTCTCCTACCAGAGAACCTTGCTTCCTAATTTAGAGGAAAAGTGAAATCAATCAACAATTCCTCTCACATATATTTTATTCTGATTTTCTCATACAGAAAGTTACATTTCCATGTTCAACCTAACGTCTCTGTGTGACAATTTGTGATGATTTATTTGTTTAGGAACATTTCTTTAGCAACACTGTTTTATTTTTTTCTAATTTAGCAGTCTTTGCTTCCTCCTGAATTAGATCCAGAAAGGCCCAAATAAGCTCGAATTTATTCCGTTTAAATTTTTTTATAAACTCAACCATGACACTTCTGTTGACTTCATTTCTCCTCCCAGGTTTTGCTTTACTTTGTACACTCTTAATAATAACTCTCCAGAATATTGATTTGTCTTTTTTCCAATTATTTCTGTAACCTATCTTTAAACCACTCCACATAGGGGCCAGTATACCTGAAACCTTAAAATCCAGTAACATTTTCTGTTCCCTTTCTCTTGATACATTCTATTCATTTGCCTTGGCACAATGTTTTTCTTTTTTTTTTCTTTTCTTTTCTTTTACATCCTGCTAGAAAGTACATCTTTCTAAGGATCCCTTGTTGATTTCATTTTAACTCTCACAAGTCTTGATTACATCTCGATGAAAAACCCTTCCTATTATTATATAATAGCATGAGCTGCATAGCTAGTGTAATAGAGATGACCACAGGACATGATGTACTGGAAGGGGCTGTCTTTCGTAGGATCTGTGTGTACATTTTGCTATGTACCCATAGCTCCTGGGACTCTTGGCTCATCCCAAAAACAAAGGCTAAGGCCTTGACTACACTAATCCGAGAAATAGTTATTTTTAGAAAATTAGTTTACCTTTATAAATACAGACAAGGAAAAGACATCAGACTGAGAACCTCACCGTGAGCTTCTTCCTGCTATACAGCTTGCTTGCTTTGTGGCGGGCAGACACCGCGTACCACCACCACCACCACCGCTGCCTTTTGTAGCATTATCAGTAAAAATTCTGCTTTATTTCACTTTCATAACGTAGGTCTCTCATTCCCTGCCACAAAGACTTTAAATTCTGAGTCAGCCTTGCTCCCTTCCCACATTCCTACCAGGATGGAGAGATGAAACAGTAAAGTGTCTTTTCAGAGGACGACCCCATCCCCTCAGACCTCTGCCTGACACAGCAGTTTCACCAGTCAGCTTGTTGTCAAATACCTAAGAAAAACGAAAGAGTAGGAAAGGTTTATTTTTGCCTGATGGCTTCAGATGTTTCATTCCCAAATCAACTGGATTCAAGGAAAAGATATCAAGATGGAAAGGCATGGTGGAAGAAAGTTTGATCTTAGCCAAAAGGCCGAGAAACAATAGAAAGCCGCTTACCTTATTACATTCAGGAAGCAGAGAAGAGAAAGAGCTCAGGAAACCATAAACCCTTCAAAGATATGGTGCCAGTAAACTACTTCCTTCAGCTAGACCCTATCTCGTAACAGCCATTCACACAGGAATTCAAAAATGTGTCAGTTCCTTGAGGAGTGAGCACCCTCACAGTCCAGTCACCTCTCTAAGCACCTCCTAACCGAATCAAGTTGATACTCAAAAGAAACTACCACAGTTATTTCTCTTTTTTTTCTTTCTCCAGATTAATAATTTTTCTTTAGACAATGTCATCTATCCTCATGATTTTGAGCAGTGACCATATGTCAAAGGCTTCTAAATTAGATATTTGGCTTATGTCTCTCCTAATTGCTGTAACTATTTCCTCTATTTGAATGTGTATCAGAAAGCTTAAACACACAAATCTAAATATTTCCTCAAATACAGCTATAAAGTAGACATCTCAAACTCACCCAAACGGATTCCTGATACAGGCTCACAAGCCTACTCTGCCAGCAGTCTCTCTATGCCAGTAGTAGAGTGCAACTCCTTTCTTCAAGTTGCTGAAGTCAACACCTTTGGAACTATAATTTGACCTACTTCTTTCAACTCACACCAGCACACAATCTTTCAGAAAATGTATCCAATATCTAGTGTCTCCTCATTTCCTCACTTGGCATCTTTCTCGAGTCACCAGTCATCCGGAAAGTAGATTCTGCAATAATTTCCCAAATGCTCTCTCTTCAGTTAGCATCTCCATAACAAAATCAATAAAGCATCCAAAGTAACTTATTTGAAACTAAGCTTGCATTTACTTCCTTTGTTCACAATTATTTAAAATCCCCTGACTTTACTCAGAGTAAAATCAAGTTTCTTAATGTGCCATAAATCATATAAGCACCATATAATAGTTTTGGCATAAAATGTGGACCTCATAAGTGATTGACTCTTTTTCAGACTTCCTCGTCTCAAAATCTCCACCTTACCAAGTCTACTTCAGTCACACTGTCTTCCTGTTGTCACTTCACAAATTCTGTCTGCATTGAGGAATCTTTGCTATTTTTGTGGTCTAAATTGACCACCCTCTACCATAACTATCCTCAAATCCACATTTGCAGTCTGGCACTCAGTGTTTCCTTTCTTTTATTCTTTTCTTCACATTTATTACATGTCAACAATTGTCACACAATTAAGTATGGAATTTATTCACTTAAGGTATTTACTGTTTATTTTTACCGTAAGAGGGCAGCAATGAAGCCAGTGATTGACTTTGTCCACTTGAGAGTTGCTGTTAGGTTGAATAAATGTGATATTGAAGAATTCCATGGTCACTCTTAAAAGTGTCACCTTGTCAAATTTAGAGGATATTTTTTTCCTTTTTTAAGAGTATATTTAAAAACACATTATGGATGGAAATTATTAGAGTAAGGGAAATAGCATACTGCATTGGGAAGAATTAAAAGATATTTAAGAGCATAAGTTTATTTTAGATACATTAATTTCACATAATGATTGGATATTCAAATATAAATAAAAATTAATTGGTATTTTCAGATTCAATATTCAAAACTATAAACATTATATGTGAATATTTAAAAACACATTATGGATGGAAATTATTAGAGTAAGGGAAATAGCATACTGCATTGGGAAGAATTAAAAGATATTTAAGAGCATAAGTTTATTTTAGATACATTAATTTCACATAATGATTGGATATTCAAATATAAATAAAAATTAATTGGTATTTTCAGATTCAATATTCAAAACTATAAACATTATATGTGAGAAATGGGTTCTTTCAAAACCTTGAGCAATGATAGATAATGTTCGTCTGTCAAAGAAGATGATAGAATAACCATTGCATTAGTAGAAATATAATAATATATAAGGGACTAAAGAGAGAATAAGAGAGATCTCAGAAGGTCAAAGGCTACTGATAGGTCAGTGAAGTTGTAGAGAATTAACCTAACAATGTGAAAATCATTTTAAAACTTGATAAGACCTTTTCTTGTGGGTAAAAGAAACAAAGGTGTTATTTTAGCAGTTAACTATTATGGAACAGGATAATACATGAAGACCAGAGGTTTTTTTTATATAAATTTGCAATAAAAAACATTAGAGAAAGGAAACTTAGCTGGGAGAGAATGTGAGTTTGGGAGTTTGGGGAAAAAAAATTTTTTTTCTTGCTTTAAGATGGAATCTATTATCACTGTGACCATTTTTTGTGAAATGTGATTTTTTTTGGGGGGGATCAAGAAAGCCCTAGCAAATTATAAAACATATTCCTGGGTGTGTCTGTGGGATGTTTCCAGAGTGAGCACCACATAGGCCAGGAAAGCAAGGAAAGGACCCATCAAAATTGCAAGTGGCTCCACACAGTAAGTTCATAGCCTGAATACAATAAAAGTGCAAAAGGGAGAATGTTGTGTATGGTTTGGGACAGTTTTCTTTTGTTTTGATTTTTGAAGCTCAATTCTGCTTGAGTGGGTTTAACTTTTGTTGCTGCTATAGATGTCAACCTACTAACACAGACTCATACTGATGAGTTCCAGGGAGTTCCTAGGTTTTGACCTTGGACTGGTACAGCAACCTTCTTGTGCTGAGGCCCTTAGCTTCTTGAGTTGATCAGCTTATGTATCCTCTTTAATTCACCGATGGCCATCGTGAACCTTCCTGTCTGTGATCCTAATAACCCCTTCTTAATTATACATACATTTTCTATTTATTCTGTTCCTCTGAAGAGTCCCTTCTGCTAAAATCGCATAGATGTATCCTGAACCAAAATGACTTTGTATAAAAGAAACAATGTTGTAACAAAGGAAGATGAAGCAATTTCATGGTCAAAATATTATAGCTGTAAGCAGGAAGGCATAGCAAGAGTGGAAACTCTGGCATAGATGTATCATAAAAATCTAACTTTTTAGCATGAAAAAGGAAGGTAAATGCGGAAAACATGTTCTCTTTAATGCATTGGGATCACAGTCATAGGGTTTGAGTAATAAGGTAATTATATTTTTATCAGGACATTAAGTTGGAAATTCTTAGTATTGAGAAACAGCATAATATCAACATGAAATTCTCCGTTAAGAGGGCAGAAAATAACGAAAAACCATAAAGCTGGTTTGCTAGAAATTGTGAAATCCATGAACAGAACACAAGAAAAAGTTTAAGTGGAATATAAGAAAATTAAGAGAATTGAAATGAAACGAAGATCGTGTATTCAAGAATTACTGTTTCACTATAACCAGATGTCTCATGAAATTGCCTAACTCTATTCTAAGAGCCACAAAGGAGTCTTCTCAGTGAATAAACTTACAGAAATCATTACAGGTGAAATACACAAGATGGATTGGTATGTATATATATCATGAGATTTGCTTTTTCCTAACATGAAATACTATTTCATAAGTATGAAATAATCTGCCATTGCTTTGGCAAGAAATTGGATTATTTCCTTATGCAACTTTTGTTCTTAGTGATACAATGAATATTTTTCCCAACAACTTTATCTTTATGAATAAATCTACCATATACTAACAAGCATTTCAATAAAACTACCCAGTAGTTAATTCTTTCATGTATGCTGTCTTCAGCTCCCATCCTTAAATTACTGATATCATTGCTTTCTTGGTAGCTGCCAACCTGGGATTCTTCTATACTCTTATTCTGTGAATTTCCGTGGTTCTATTTTTTGTGTGTAAAATATCCTGTTCCCATAATCCTACCCTTTCTTCTTTTTAAATTTAGCCTTTCTTTTAATCAAAACTCCCTCCAATACCTTTTAATACACTGTGGATAAATTATCTGAATCCTAATGTTTGAAAGAGTTTTTAATCTTTTTTTTTTACTGCTCTCTGAATAAAATCCGAGTTGAATATTATTTTCCCTCTGAATTTTAGGAACTATGGCTCCATTGTCCCCCAGATGCTGTTGAGAAGCCTGATGCTAATCTTACTTAAATATTTAAATTTCATTCACCTTTTGTTCTTTGTTTGAAACACTTTGTATCTTTGTATCTTTTCTTTATCCAAAGTATATGAAAGTCCTGATGAGAGGCCTGAACTTTGTGGAATAAACTTCTCATGCATCTGCTGGGTAACTCTTTCATGGGACAGAAGTTTGCTTTTGCTCTAATCTTAATGCCCTTTATCAGCCCATTTTAACTCACAGCTCTTCAAGATTATGTTGTTCATCAAAACAACTGCATTTATCTCAAATGGGTGCTTATTCCTTTGATCTTTAATAAAAGTGAAAGCTTATAAAATGCAAGATCAGACCAAGAATTCAGTCGATGGAAAAATCCCTTCCAGGGAAAAGAGACTCCAAACTGGTATGTAAACATTGTTGCCCTTTGCACACCAAATTCAGCATTTCCCACATATAGAATCTTTCTCTACATTTCTGCTCCCTCATCTTTTATTGCAAAATAATTTATTTCAGTTGAGAAATAAGCAATAATTCTACTAATGTGATTGTTCAAAAGTGTGTATGCCTTGAAAATCTGTGTCCACACATATATTTCCTTAGTTTAATTTTATTCAAAATTCTACATATATTAATTTACTCTTTCATTCATTCCAATAATGCATTGAACACTTTACTTTTTTCTTATTATTAAGTTTTTGTGATTCACTTACATATCATAGGCACCGATTCTTTTCAGATACATTTGATTCAAATATGTTCTTCTAGGATGTGAGCACTTATTTGGTGTTCTTAATGCAGTACAAAGAAGTTTTAAATATTTTAAAGATCAGTTCTATCTATTAAAAATTTTGTGAGTCATACTGCTTGGATCTTGTCTACTAAGGCATTGATCATTTCAAGGTCCTAAGATACTCATCGGCTAATGTGTTTCTAACCATTTAAATAGATTTATCTTTTAAGTCATTGATAGATTTATTTTTAAATGTCAATTTAAATAAAGCTAATTTTGTATTTGGAGAAAGAAGAGGTTTGAGAATAGCTAAAAAATACATAAGTAGTTGCCACACCACATTGTAAAAGGCTATTCTGCAAAACTATACTAATAAAAATAAAAATTGAAAAAAGTTTTAAAGGCAACTTATTTTCCAATCCCTTTGTCATATTTAAGGAAATACGTGTGTATATGGTATTGTGTATGTGTGTGTCCATTTCCTTGTCATTGTCCTCTTTATGTCAGGAGTCATGCTGCCAATAATTTGTTGTCATCGTAAATATGTTTTCAGACTCAGTCTTGGAATCGCATATTATATTCTTCCAAATGTGTCTTATAGCTAATCAAGATGTTTTACATTTCTTGGGAACTTGAAAACTCTCTTATTCGTGTCTTCAAAATGTTTTTAGCCTTTAGAGGAATGCTGTGAAATTTAGGGAATGAACTGTTGAAAACCAATTTTCCAACTATATTCAGTGATTCAAAGAAATGACACAGTTGATTTCTCAATTCAGTTGTCAATCTTATTTTTTGTCATCAAAATTTTTAGGTTTTACTGAACTGACTTATATGTATATTGTAGAAAAAACTAAAGATTTTATATTTTGCTTACACTACAGATGGTAGTTCTTTTTTTAAAAAATGTCTAGAATTTTAAAACAAAATCAAGTAAATAATTAACTTTTGTATTGTGACTTTGTATACCATGAATTTAATATTTAGTTCAGTTGTTTTTTGTGTGTATAAAGATACTTTTAGCTCTCTCCAATCTGTACATAGTTTCTCTTTACTTGTCCTATTACACAGAATAAAAATTCCAGTATGATGTGAGACTAAACTGGTGAGAATGAACGTATTTTTCTTTGCTGCAAGGATAGATATTAATGCTTATCATTAAACATATTATGTAAGAGTGCATGTATTTTTGGACATACAATCAATGCTCATAGTGCTATTGTTTATATATCTAAGAAACTGAAAACATGTAAACATCCACCAAGACTAGTATTAAAAATAATTTGTTCTATATTGGTAGAGTTGATTAAAATTTAGAACTGAAAATTGAAGTACAGTTATACAGATTAATAAATTTGAAAATGATAAATTAAAGAATACACATATAGTATGTATTATTCAACCAAGCAATACCTAACAATCTGTGTGATAGAAAAGGTAAGAAGTGAAAAACTACCAAAATGTGGAATGATTAAAAGAAAAATATAGATGATATTTAAATTTGGTGGAAAGGGAGAATCTACTGAGATGAAAGAGACACACACTGGGATAAGGGTGCTTTCATGTAATACTGTTTAGTGCAGTGTTGTATACATGGTATATCATAACTGAGATGAGAAGTCCCTTCATGTATATTTTATTATTATGAACTGTTGTTGAGATTTTGTACAGCTGTGGATGTGCGTCCATGCACACACTCATGCGTGTGTGTGTGTGTGTGTGTGTGTGTGTGTGTGTGTGTGTGTCTATAGCACCACAGCAGACTTGGTCAAGTTAATATCCAATTTTCAAAAGTTAGAATCAGTTAATGTTCAATTTTAGCAGCATTTATAGGCTTTCATTTTAAAATATATGCTTCAGAATTAAATTATATTCTGTATCCCTTAATGAAGATGCAGTAAGAAGCTCGATTTTGTATTGATTTATTCTCTGTGTTTCATTGATCTTTTTATCAGCAAGACTTGGAGCTAATAGCTTTAGGGATGGCTGAACACAATTTGGCAAATGTAGCACCTACTCAAATATCATAGATTTGGAGTTTGAAATTGAACTCACACATTTCAACTTTCAAATTCCAGTTGCTACTAGAAAGAAATCAATTTCTTGCTCAAGAAAAAAAAAAGCTCAATTTTTGCTAAAGCTCTGGAAAAATTTCACACCTTCAATGTAAAAATATTTGACTAATGAATTTAAGTGTGATTCTAAAACCAAAAACATTTATTTCAAAACTAACATACTATATTTTATTTTACAGAATTATAATTTAAAATAAATCTATTGTTTAATTATTTAAGTACCTAATACAATTCTTATACTAATGGTAACATTGAGGTCAAGAAATTGATGTCTTTACTAGGACCTCTGACACTGGAGAAGAAATGACCAATTTAGAATGTCATTTATATTTTAAACTCTGTCTTCTAAATCATTAAGGAATAATACAATACCACATAATGTCATTTTTCTGAAATATGTCATATTTTCTAAACAAATAATTTTTAATTTAACATTTCACGGAAATCATGAATTTGTTGCAGTACCCAATTGGGCAGAGAATGTAATTAAAATGAATAAATTGGGATTAAAAAGTAAGAATGTCAAACCAATCTAAAAAATGCATAAAAACTAAGAAAATCTAATTTTCCTTTCAATTCCCAAGGGAAATGATGTAGTTCTAGTGGTTACTTTACTTTTTCCAATATATTCAATCAGTTTTACAATATTTTTATTTGCATATTTTAACATAACTTTTTGAAAAGGCTTTTAACATAAACTTCCATACTTATAAATCTAAGCTATTGCTGGGAGCACCGTGCTGTGGATCACTATTGACAGGCCTAACCAGTCTCTTCCCACTAATGAGGCAGGGCCCCGCAGGGGGGCGAAATATCGATGAGAGGGTTTGAGGGAGCAAGGCCTGGCCGAGAAGAGGACTGTCTTCCTTCCCATCCATTCGCCAGAAAACCAAGCATGATATCTTGCTGCTCCTGTTCCAAACCAGCACCTTTTACCTCCCCCTGCACTTCCCCTATCTCTACCACTATAAATAAAGGTGCAGCCATTTGCTTTGTGGTCTTTTCCTCCCATCAGGAGTTAGAGCTCCACCTGGCCCAACCCATACCTTATTTTATGTCTTTGTCTGTCTTTCTCAATCTCTCACTGATGTTTCTCACTCCATGAACCCTTCAGCTACGTGGGCTGTGAGCCATGGCAGGCCATCGGGTTTTGTTTATGCCATTTAAATATACCAGTAGAGGATTCTTTGCAACAAGTCACTCATAGCTATATCCCAGGAGCTAAAAATAAAATTACAACCCAGAAGAGGAAAAAAAAAGTTGGTAATTATTAGTGAATGGGAGATCCAAGCTGAAAATTGAATTTCTAAAACAGTAAGTTGGAAAACTGATCTATGGGAAAATATTCTAAGGCATAAAATCTTAATAAGTTGAAACTATAAGGAAATTACTTTTATCTAATGTTAGGCAATGACACAGAAATACCAGAAACACAGAGTTGTGACTGATAACTGCATTACTGATGGAAAATAGCGAGAGCCCTTCAGTCAACAATCATTGAGTGTTTGCCCTATTTGGATGGATCGTGCTATTTTCCAGTGATACTGAAATCAAACTTCGTCTCTGGGCTCAAAGGAGCATTGGTTTTTTGGTAAATAATTTCTCTCATTTGCAATGTAGGAACTAATAAGGATTAATATGCAGAGCATTTTAAAATTATAAGTAAAAGTTCAAATTCATTCTTATCTGGATGGTTAAATAAATAAGCAAGCAATGCAGTATAGGAATGATAACATAGTACCCATATGTAAGACTGAGGACAATAATCTCTACTACGAACAGTATGTGAAATGATAGGAAGAAAAAAAAAACAGCCAGGAATAGGTCACAAAGAGAGGATAACATATAGAAACATAGAAGACGACAAATCTAAAAGGACCAAAATTCCGATGTTGTATATAAAATATTATTGGTTTTCAAAGTTACTTTGAAAGGATTGTTGTAAATGCAGCTTTCTCAAGCTGGGACAGAATACCTGAAACCTCAATTCAAAGGAGGTTCAGGAGAGCTACAGTCTGACTCACACTTCAGGGGATTCTGTCTACGGTCAGGGGGCTTCAAGCCAGAAACGTGATGTAGAAAGGTATCAAGAAGGAACAAAATTGAATGCATGGCAGCTAGGAAATAGAGAAGAGAGGAGGCAGTGAAAATAACGTATCCTTCTGGATCCAGGTATGGGGGCGGAGGCCTGTAATTGCAGCACTGGGGAGACTGAAGCAGGAGCATTGCTGCAAGTTAGAGACCAGCCTGGGCTACATAGTCAGTTCAAGGCCAGCCTGAGCTACAAAACAAGATCCTCAATGATACATTTATTTCTAGGTGATACCCTTAGTGACCCAGCGCTTGTGCCCAGGCCACAACCCCAACAGCACATTCAACCATAACATTTTCAATGGATTAATCTACCAATGAATATAGCTCCACTATGATCAGTCACATCCTAGAAACCTGGCCTCTGAATCCAGGAGAATCTTGAGGTATGTTTTAGACCTAAATCATAACAAATGCAGTCGTCCTGAATAAACTTTTGCAAAAAAGTAAAATCGTTAGATTATGAAATGAGAACACATTACAGGCAATATAGGTAATAGATTGTCATTGAGGAAATCTCTATATGTAGAGTATATTTACACTTGTCCCCAACAAGAAATACCATGATTGTCAAAAAACACAGAAGTAGTTACATATATTGTAAACAAAATTGGAAGGCAAAATCATCAGGTCCTACTAAAAATTTAGATACGGAAAAGAAGAGGCGACAAAGAATGATTTCAAGTTTCTGTCTTACTTCATAAAGAAGTTAAATCTATTTCTCCCTACTCTTCCCCACTAGCTCTCTTGCCTTTACTTAAGATGGAGCTCCATACGGAAGCTCACTTACTAAAGTGCCTAAGTGGAGAGACTAGACAAATGACAATTTTCAGTCCATTGCATTTAAAATATTTTATTATCCACAGAAGAATGTTGATAAAGTGATAATCATGTTACTATACTCCAAAGGTTGAGACTAAATTGTTAGCATAAAGTGAAAAACCTAGGCTTCCATTCTGTGAGATAGAGGTGAAAATTATTAGTACATATTATCCCCTTAATGTGTGTAATACATTTTTGAAAACTTTTTACATCTATTTACATATGTAATCCACTATACATCGCTAATAGATTATTATTGTTTTATATCCATTTGACATGAGAGGCAGCTAAGATCTGTAGCTAAACTCTTATAAGAGTACATTGATGCTACTGGGATTCAAATTCAGCCATTTCAAATCCAATGTTGTTTTCCTGTTCTTCATATTGGACCCTATGTTTAATTTGAGTGTTTTCTTGTAATGGTGAATTTTAATCAGCACAAATTATAAGTTTGTTTATTTAAAGGGAGTAGGAAATTCATGACATGAACTTTAACAGCATAAACTTTACATTGCCTGTAATTCTAGTTTATAGATTGAATTGATGGGCAAATGGGCTGTTTCCAACTTTTAGCTTTTACAAACTGCATCTATAAACATAGGTGCACATATATCTATATCACTATAATATGATTCTTTCAATTCTTTTGGAAAGATACCCAGCAGAGGGATGGCTGGGTCAAATGGAACCTCTAGTCCCAGCATTTGCCCTGGAGACTGGATAAAGAAGATGTGTTTTTTCTATAAAATGGAATACTACTCAGCCATAAAGAATGAGAAATTTGATTCCTTTATAGGAAAATGGATACATCTTGAGGATAGACTCCTAAGTGAAATAAATGTCACACATATGTAAATACCGAATAGTTTCTCTGGTGTGAAAAACTATAATAGCACATAAGATCCTAATGGTATAATGGACAATGTGAAATAGGAAGAAAGGGGCTAAAGGTGTAGAGAAATTGGGAAGGGTAGGGGAAAGCTAATAAGGGAAAAGGAAACAATATGAGAAAATGAAAAAATGGAAATGAAGTGTTTGTAAAGGGGGAGGGGAGGAGGGGGTGAAGGGAGGGCAGGGACAAGGGGAAAAATGAGAACCAAGACCTGTCATGTAAAGGTACAAAATCCCAGTAATGAATGTAAGTGTGCTGAATACCTAAAATGTACCAATAAACTAAAAAAAAAATAATAAAGTGAATTGATGTTCAGTAAAAAACCAAAAACAAAAAAGTTTAAATATAATCAAATAACCAAACAAATACTGGATTATCTCACTGAAATGAAAGTAGAATCAAGAAGCAGAAAATAGAATTACATTAGCAAAGACAGAGGAGGTAGTAGGTATGGAATTACTGTAAAATATTGATCAAATGATGCAAACATAAGGAAATATGTAGGACAACCTGGACACAATGGTTAATAACCTTAAATAGTTGAAAATTGCTAAAAGAATATACTTTAAATGTTATCACCACCCACAAAAGTGTGTGCAGTAATGTATACAGTAGTTAATTAGCTCAACTTAGCAATTTCAAAATGTATACCTACATGACAATATATTTTATTTCATTAATACATACAATTTTGTTAATTAAAAATAAACTTCTAGAAAATATAATCAAGAAGTCTAAAACTCACTACATTTTTCACACTGAAAATAGCAAGGCAAGGTGGAAAAGGTAGCTTATTTTGAAAGAATAAGCTTGCACAAATTGGAAAAGTTGGTAATTGCTAGATGTTACAGTAGAATCCATACATAAGTGAATTTCACACCATAGAAAGTTGATTTCCAGTAGGTAACAAAGTGGTTCTGTTCTGTTTCTATTTGTGTAGAATCAAAATCTAGTAGCATTTGACAACCTTAGGGAGACTTGAATATATCTTTTTGTTTTTGCAACAGGAACATCATAAATTGCACATACTTTATCTAAATTGAAGTGAATTCCTGCAGATTTGATGCAGCAGTTCTAGAATGTTCGTAGATTTATTCAAATTACCTTTCTACCATGTAGAATAAAGATGTCACAGAAAATAGACGGAAGCCCCTGATGGGAAATATGACATTGGTTGAAGAGTGTTTTTTAGATATTTGCCTTTTTTTAACCTTATATTTTTAGGAATATGTCTCAAAGAGCTTTTCATCTAAATTCTTTGTTTTCAGTAGTATTTTCACAGAAAGAAAGTGTTTACAAATCACTGGGAACTACTTTCAGATTATAGTTGCTATCACAGCGTGTTCTGGAGGTGAATGGAATAATGCATACAATGCATACTTTTAGTTTATTAATAACTTCTAGCACTGTATTTGAGATCTGTGACACGGTTTCTCTATATAAGAGGGTTGTAGACTTTCTTACTAAATACAAAATGTTTTTAATGAATTATTGAGGTTTCTATAGTGGGAGTTACTAGCCACAGATGTTATTATATCTTGCTTTCCTTGCAGTTATGTATCATTTTCATATCAATAGAAACACTTGAATAAATACACTAAAAAGGGTTTAGGGATTCCCTTTTCATAGAATACTTCTGTGACGTCTAAATTACAGTGAATAAGGTCATTTTATATCTCATTGAATCAAAAATAATGTTTATATTTGACCAATCTGTGCCTTTGTCAGGCTCCACCTAGAGATTTATTTGGTTCCCAAGATCCTTGTCCAGCAGAGTGATAGTACTTTGAAACAAAATAAAGAAAAAAATAGAGTGATCAGTGTTATACTATACTTGTAGAGTCACTCTAAGTTAAACTAGACACTAGGTATGATTTTTTTTAATTGAATTGAATTTATTGGTACATTCTAGGTAGGCAATACAGTTACATTCATTACTGGGATCTTGTACCTTTTACATGACAAGTCTTGGTCTTCTCATTTTTTCCCTTGTCCCCACCCTCCCTTCACTCCCTCCTCCCCTCCCTACCTACAAACACTTTAATTCCATTTTTACATTTTCTCATATTTTTTCTCTTTGCCCTATTCCCCTTCCCCTACCCTTCTCACTGTCCCTACACCTTTAGTACTTTTCTTTCTATTTCACATTGCTAATTATCCCATTAGGATCTTGAGTACTATTTTAGTTTTTCACACCAGAGAAACTATTCGGTATTTACACATGTGTGACTTATTTATTGCACTTAGGAGTATATCCTCAAAATGTATCCATTTATCTATGAATGAATCTACTTTCTCATTCTTTATGGCTGAGTAGTATTTCATTTTATAGAAAAACCACATCTTCTTTTCCAAGTTTACAACTTATGGGCAAATGGGCTGTTTCCAAGTTTTAGCTATTACACACTGTGCCACTACAAACATGGGTGTGCATATATCACTATGGTATGATTCTTCTAATTCTTTTGGAAAGATAACCAAGAGAGGGATGGCTGGGTCAAATCAAATATCTAAATATAAAATAAGAAACACTAAACTTGTTGGAAGATAAGTTAGGCAGAACTCTGGAAGACACTGGCCTAGGAAAAGACTTTATGAACAAATCCTCAGTAGCACAGGAATTAGCAGAAAGAATCAACAAGTGGGATCTCATTTTATTAAAAGCTTCTGCACTGAAAAAGAAGCCATCAACAGAACTAAGAGACAACCTACAATGTGGGAAAAGCTTTTTACCAGATGCTCCTGAGACAAAGGACTATTATCTAGAATATATAAAGAACTCAAAACAACCAGCCCCCTCAAATATAAAGACACGATTCAAAAATGGGCATCTGAAATGAACAGACATTTCTCAGACAAAGAAATAAAAGCAGCAAGTAAATATATGAAAAAATGTTCCACATCACTGGTCATTTGAGAAATGCAGATGAAAACAACACTGATATTTCACCTCACCCTACAAAGAGTGGCTACTATCAAGAAATCAACCAATAACAAATGTTGACAGGGTCGTGGGGTGAAAGGAACCCTTCTCCATTGTTGGTGGGAGTGCAGACTGATGCAGCCACTGTGCGTGTCAATGTGGAGATACCTCAAAGAACTAGGGCTAAGTGTGATCTTTAAAATAATATAATATCTCACTGAAATAAATATCAATAGATTTACTCAGTCACTCTACTTGTAAAAGGGTTCCATTTTTTTAACAAAATAAACAATGTAATCTGACTTTAACTAAAAAAAAGAGTCAGGCCAAGGATTTAGCTCAGTGGCACCACACCGGCCCCACAAGCACAAGGTCCTGAGTTCAATCCTCAATACCAAAAATAAATAAATAAATAAGTGTCATTTTATTCAATGGACCCATAATATATAACTTTTATTTATCATGGAAAAATTTACTACAATACAAAACAATAAAATTGAAACATGTCTATAGTAATGATGAGATACAAATATGTTAAATCTGTAAAATAGTAATTAAAGTACAAAGTGGTTCAATGACATTAAAGAATTGTTAAATATTCTAAAATTGTCTTAGCAAAGAATATTTTGCTCTTGGGCCTTTCTAAAGGTGATAGCTTCATTGTCCCTCAATTTTCTAGGAAGAGATAGACCAAGTTATCAAGGTAAAACAGAAATATATATATCAAGAAAAGGCATAGGGGAACTTTAAGTTCTGCACATTTATTACATATGGTGTGGGTTTTTCCACCTAAACGTGAAGGAAAAGTTATTGTTAGACTGCTAAAACTAATATGAGGAAGCTGAAGTTGAAAAGGATTGAAAGCAACTATGTGTATGAATACATTTATGTAAATGGCGATGTTTGATAAAACTTATGTTAAGATTAATTTTGTAAATATTCAGATTAGATTATAAGAGGAATAGACAGGGACAAATTGAAACTATTGCATAATACTGGTTTTAGTAACAATTCTTGAATAAAAATAACAGGAAAGACAATGGGCATATGGAAGAAGAAGAAATTATATTTGATCAAAAAAGAATGGTAAAAAATTACTCAAAGAGAGTTGGGGATTTAGCTCAGTGGCTCTACCACCTGCCTTGCAAATGCAGGGTCCCGAGTTTGATCCCTGTTAAAAAAAAAAAAATACTTATTCAAAGGTTATTTTTCAATTCTGCAGTCAGTCTAAAATCACTTTTTTTTCTACAATTATGAAGCTCCAAAACATGTGATCATGGGTGTATATGAAGAATTCCAGATAGGTATACATGTATGTTGGAGCTAAGAATAATAGCGTCTACAAGACTGTGTTATTAATCACATTTTTGTACATTATTAACATAATTATAGTTTTGACTAAATCATTGTAGGTTATACGTACACAAAATTCTACCTGAGTAAGAGAGAAAAATCCTCTCTTATGAATTAGTCACATCTATTGTTTCCACTTTAAAACAGATCAAAAGTAAAATTATAAGGAAATGGCCAACCTTCCCCAAGTCAGCAGTAATATTTGAATCAGGAAATTGACATCACCTGATTTATAGGGCCAAAGGCTGCTATACTAGCAAATTTAACACATATATTCGAGCCCTAGATGTCAATGGTATTAAAAATTCATTGACCCAGCTGTCCTCTTTTACAAATGAGATACCAGATAGTATTATTTTAAATTACTGTTCGTTTGTGGTCCTATTTAACAAAGTCAATGTTCTCAGTTGTGACCTTCCAATTCAGACACAATGGAGGAAGGAAAGGAGGGAGGTCAAATATATACAACGATTCCCAGAAATACAATTCACTTTCACCTTGAATTAACAACAGACAGAAGACATTAACCACTGTGTGACCCTGAGTCAATGATTTGGTATAATCTATCCTGTGCTTTATGAAAATATATTAGGGGAAAGCTCTAATGTCTAACAACCTCTGAGCAAGTAAGGAGAAGGTTCTTGAGGAAGAGTATCTCAAGTTAGTGTTGAAAAGCAATTTGAGGTTAATTCCCCAATCTGGAGGCAGAGTTGCTAGTTCTCCAGTCTCCAGGGCAGAAGTTGAAACTGAGTGGAGAAGAGATATTACTCCAGGAGGAAGTATAATGCCTCTGTTTGGTGAGTGTATGACTGCAGGTGCAATGATCTGTTCAATGACTCATAATCCTCCAGAGAGGAACTCCCTGGTCCAGAACTTAGTAATGAAAGTTAGATCAGGGACAGAACCACCGAAGTGCCCTCCCATGCTAACATTTGGAAAATTCAGGGAAGATACAGAAGCAGGTGTCTTCAAGCTGAAAATCTTTAAATAAAAAGTGAACCACACTCACCACAAAGGACATGACACAAAGGACTTAGTGAAAGAATCATATATATCCATACAAGGTTCTCTATAATACAGGTTAAATTATGCTATATTTATACATGTCAAATATATTTTATGTGATTCAAACAATGAAAACACAAGCCAGGCTAGTAGATAGCACTGTATATTTACAATCCACATCAGAATAATGAATTTTAAGAAATATACTATTTCTAATGCACACATGCAGACTCTTACCTGAATTTATTTTGATGTATCCAAGGAAGAATTTCCTCAGAATCTGTGGGCCAAGGGATTGTGTTACCTCAGTGTTTTTTTGAGCCTGAGACTATCACTGTTCCCAGTGGAGAGTATAAAATACATTCACTACATAGCACAGTTTACTATTTACAAACATTCAAATGATCGCTTAAAATGATGAGCCACAGCATCAGTAATATCTTGGATGATAACATCAATTATTTAATTCTCTCATTGCTCAGACTTCAGAAATTACAATTTGATGAAAAAGTTACTGAAGGAATCTACCTTTAGATAATAAATTTTCACAGGTGCAGAAAGTTATTTAATATGATTTCCCTTTTAAATTAATTATTTTCTGTGTCATGACCCATACAAACATTAAGTGACAAGTATACACTATATTTATAAGAAAATCATTATTTTCAATATAACTAAACTATTCTTTTTTAAAATTCAGATTTTGTATTACACAGTCTTTAAAATAAATATCCCAACAAATTCAACTTAATTTTTACTTACATAAAAATTTTAATTTTGTACTAAAATTCTGTATTTATGATTTGTTTCATACCTTAAGCTTTCTTACTACTACTCAAGTAGCTGTAATTTTTCCACAATCTGGAAATTGAACTCAGGGACTTATCCATGCTAGGCAAGCATTGGACCACTGAATAAAGCCCTGGACCTACTTCTCCAGGTCCCTGGTACCTGCAGTTTTTCCTGTCCACTACCACTAACATTGCCTTTAGATATTTAAATAAGCTGTGCACCTTAGTTAACTTCAATCCTTTTTATTTTTTGGTATCTTTGTATCATGTTTTATTTTTTGATCAAGTGACCTCCTTTTAAAATACCTATAATTATTGAACACACACTTTACTTTTCATGCTAAACAATGTTCTTCTAAATGTGCCATCTTATACTACAGTGCTGTTCTCAGCGTTTCTCATCTGTTTTGAGTGACAAACATGCAAAAGGAAATTAAAATGTGATACATGGGCAAAATTATGCCATCTAATAAGACAAGTTTTAGTTGGACAATTAAGAGTCTTATTTGCTATAATATTTTTTAAAAAGTTAAATATGTCAATATGTGCATTAAAAGAGCAGGTAGATTATGGATCATTTCATGAAGAATATTACTAAATGATTATTTTTACAAAGCTTCTTGAAGAACAATTAGCCGCAAAAAACATTTCATAAAATAACGAATGGTTTCATTATTAATTTTTAAAAGCTGCAGGCAATAAACTTGTGGCATATTTCTACTTATATATACTTTTTTCTCTCATTGAGTTTATTTGTACATTTCATGTATACAGTACAGTTACATTCATCATTGGGATCTTGCACCTTCACATGACAGGTCTTGGTTCTCATTTTTCCCCTTGTCCCTGCCCTCCCTTCACCCCCTCCTCCCTTCCCTATTTATTAATACTTTATTTCCATTTTTTTCATTTTCTCATATTTTTTCTTTTCCCTTATTACCTTTCACCTACCCTTCCCACTTCCCCTACACTTTTAGCCCTTTTCTTCCAATTTCACACTGTCAATTATACTTTCCATTTACTGGTTATGCTAACAACGTTGTCTTTTACAGAGCTTATCCATTATTTAATCCTTTTCTGAGGACCAGAGATAGAGAAATGTAAAAAAAAAAAAAATTACTGGGGAGAAAATACGTGACATCTACATTTTACAGGAGGAAAGGTTTATGTGTTTCAGTCTTTAGTTAGCTGCTTTTAGATCAGAAATATCATGGTGGAAACTCTTGGAGGAGGAATGCTACTCACTTTACAAAACCAAAGCAGAAAAATAGCCCTCTTGAGGTTGGGGCCAGGGACCAGATATAGTACACATGACCCACCCAGGCTTACCTGGAAGTGTACTTAATAATTGCCTCGGCACTTTTAAAGCTTGTCAAATTGATGCTCCAGCTTAACTCCCACAATTGTATCACTTGTGATTCTTTAAAAGACTCTATTTTACAGCAATTTTTAGCTTCCAGCAAAACAGCTGAGAGGGAATCATGGAAATTTCTCATATACCCCCACCATATGCTAGCCTCGTGCATTAAAGCAGTATGCTATATTTGCTATAACTTAACAACATACAGGGATACATCATTATTACCCATAGTTGAAAGTTACATTAGGATTAGCTGTTGGTGTTACACGTTTCTTGGGTTTAGAAAAATGTATCACACACATCCTTCATTACTGTGGTACCATACAAAGTACCATCATCGCCTTGTGAATGATCTAAGTTCTATCTATCTATACACCCCTCCCACAACTTCTGGAAACCAATATTTTTATTATTTTATATTTTTTCATTTTCCAGTGCCATTAAGTTGGAATCATACAATATCTTTTCAGACTGACTTTTCCCTCAGTAGCACACATTCAAGTTTTCTATTCTTTTCACAGTTTTATGTCTCCTTCATGTTTTAGCTTTGAATAATATTCCAATATCTAGAATTTATGCAGGATTTATTTATGTAACTATGCACCTACTGAAGGATATCTTGCTTGCTCATAATTTTGTTAATTATGAATAGAGCTGCAAAATTCATGTGCAGGTTTTCATGTGTGAATACATTGT
Organism: Fukomys damarensis; assembly: GCF_012274545.1. Lineage (NCBI taxonomy): Eukaryota > Metazoa > Chordata > Mammalia > Rodentia > Bathyergidae > Fukomys > Fukomys damarensis. Next base: position 22,527,171 of record NW_022900936.1, read on the forward strand.
TGACTATTTTTGAGTAAATTCCAAGGCCATAATTGCAGGATCATATGATAAAAAGTACATTTTATTTGCTAAGAAACTGCTAAAATGTGTTAGAAAGCGATTATAGCATTCTGTATTCCTATCAGCAATGGATAAGCATTCCTTTTGATCCATATCCTTGCCATCAGATGATATTATCAGTGCTTAAAATTCTGGCCATACTGATTAATACGTAGTGGTGTATTTTTGATATTCAAATGTGGCATTTGTTGTAGAACATATCTTCACATGTGATTTTTCCCTCCTGTATCTCTTCTTTCTTAAGTATTTGTTACATTTTTTAAAATGAGCTTGTACTCTTATTGTGTGTTTTAAGGGTCATCTTTATATTTTGGATGATAGTCCTTTATTACATATGTCCTTGCAAATTTTTTCCCTCAAAATCTGAGGCTTCTGTTATGTTCCTGATATTGCCTTTTGATGCAGAAGGTTTAAAGTTAATGAACTCCTTATCATTTTATTTTACAGATAATGCCCATGGTGCTGTAACTGAAAATTGACAACCAACCTCAATCCCATTGATAATTTCTCCCATGTTATTTTCTATGAGCTGAATTTAATTTATGTTTAGACTTGTAACCCATTCAAAAGGTCTGGGTCTAGACTGATTGATTGATACATGAATATCTAATTGCCCTAACACCATCTTTTAAAAGACTTTGTTTTCTACATTCTACTAGCTTTTCTTATTTGTCAGTGATCACTTGACTATGTTTATATCGGTTTGTTTCTACACTATTATGTTCTATTAATGTTCCTTTGTTCTTTTACCGATACAGCACTGCAGTAGCTACTATACCTTTGTTATTACTTAAAATTCCACAAAGTATGTTTGAGCACTTTCTGTGAGCCAGATTTTATAGGAAGTGTTGGTAACAAACCTGAAGGCAAAATCAGACATGAATCACATAAGGACTCCGTAGGAAAGAGAGAAATCAACCGTCATATGAATCAACAACTGATTATTTGTTAAGTAGAAAAATCTCCACTTACAGAAGTGGTATTAAATGATGGTGGGACCAAGGGAGTCATGTAATTTCATTGTAATAGAAATGTTTGCATTTTTATTAACTACAGGGGAAATTAAAAGTTTAACATGGTGCAATAAGATCGTTGATGAGAACTAAAAGGATTTTCTAGACAAGTTTAGGCTTTGTAGAAAATAGATTACTGTGAGAGATGAAAATATGCACAGCAGAATGTCTGCAGATAGAAGTGAGCAGGCAGATGGAATTAATATTAAGAAAGCAAAATAGATAGGAATTTGTGCAGTATTAAGTGGGCCTTAGGGAAAAATGAGGTGTGAAATAAACTGCAAACATTTAGTTGATACTACTATTTCAACAACAGTAGTATAAATAGTGAGTTTGAGAACAACAGAAAAAGGTAAGAGGTTCATCACTAGGTTGTTTATATGGGCTAATACATTTTTTCTGAGGTAGCCATTCATGGCTATAAACTTTCCACTTAGGACTGCTTTCATTGTGTACCACAGGTTCTGATGGATTATACTGGTATTATCATTTTATTCTAGGAAGTAATCTCTCTCCTGATTTCTTCTGTAACCTATTGATTTTTTTTTTTCAGTAGTGTATTGTTTCATTAGCATCCACTTGCACTAGGGCTGTTTCCTAGTTTCCCTGTCCCTCTGACCTCTTCAGGTCATGGTTTTCTCCAAGCAGCTTTATGGCCTATGAGTTTGCAAAGTGCCCCCACACCCTACTCCAGAGGTCTTCCTGTGCATGTGTCCCAGGCTGTGGCAATTGTCCAAGACGAGGTGTAGCTCTGATTATATTGGCAGATACGGAAATCAAACAGACCACTGAATTCTGTGTAGGACACAGGCAGTGATGTGGTGTCAGGCAGTCCAGTAGACACAGTGCTAACAGCTTCAAACCCAATCATTTTTGAAGGCCACACATGTGCTGCCTGACTTTTTACTATAGTAGGGAGGACCCAATGTCATTAATGGCCTGAGCTTCAACATTTCAGTGGATTTATGTCTAGCTTGTGCCCTATCTATGACTTTCAGTTGTGGCCATCTCCCTCCCAGTCACTGTGGTAGGTGAACCCTAGAAACCCTGAAGTGCAGTTGTTTTGTAGTGGTTCTGTAGCTCAACCTTAAACATTTAACACCTTTCCCAAACTGTGTCCTGATTAGACATTGTTCTAATTGGTTGCTGGACTGAATTTTTTCTCCAACTCTAGTTTATAATGCAGAAAGAACTGCTTTCAGAATAAAATACCATCCTATTTTTGCAGTTTATAAAACTGTGGGCATTTCTTGGGGTAGTGCTGCCTGCTTGGCCCATTGTTTCTCACTGGCTTTACCTTCTGTGAGCAGAGACGGGTGACCCTCCCTGGAAGACGGAGTTAATTTTCCAGGGTGCTTTGCTCATTCTCTGCATGGCACTTAGTTTCTCCTGCTGTTCTAGACTTTCTAGTTTTCCAGTAAGCTTTCTTGATTTCTAGAGATCTATTCAATTATTTCATCCCTAATTTCTTGTTTCCAGGTATCTTGATTCCAAGTCCAAAAAAGGCTGTATTTTGGTGTTAGTCTCTACTCTGTGATTTTTAATCTCTCATTTTTTAAGATTTCGATAAAAAGCCTCCATGCCATTCTTTAAGTATTACAGTCCAGTCAGGTATACACACCTATAATCCCAGCATTGAGGAGGCTGAGGCAGGACTGCACAAGTTCAAAGCCATTCTGGGCGTTGCATACAGAGTTCAAGATCAACCTGAAGAATATAGCAAGACCTATCTGAAAAAATTTAAAAATAAAGCACTGAAGTTATAGTATTTGTTTTTTGGTTTTTTTTTTTGAAATATCATAGTATTTGTTAAGCAACACAGTGAAAAATATAAAGTAAGTATTTAATAAAGAGAGAATATCACTCCTTAAATTGTAGTCTACAGATCTGCAGGCATCTCCAGGACACTTCAGTAAATATGTAAGGTCAAAATTAATCAAATATATTATTTGCCCTTTTTACCATATTAAAATCTGTAGCAAAAGCAATGATAAGTAAAATTTACCTTGGCTTAGCATAAATTGAAGCACTGTCAAAAATTTTATGACTATTCACTATACTGTTCATAACTTAAACTGTTTCATAAGAGAATTTAAAATCTTAAAATCTGTTTTATTTAAGAAGCTACTAGAATAAGAGTAATGACCATTAATTTCATTTAATCTCAGTATTTGAGTGAAAATATTTTGATGTTATTGTGTCATAAAATACAAAATATGCTTAAGGCACATGTTCTTTAGACTACAATATCATGATTGCTTTGAGAAAATATGTGATATATAACTGTTTAGTTGTGAGCAGAAACTGTTATGAAAGAACACTGATAAGACAGATCTCTCTCTGTACATTCTTAGAAAGGCCTTGCAATATGGGATTTAGGGAGTTTTCTTCTCATTCCCTAAATTGTAGCACAAACAATAAAACTTACATTCAATTCTTGCTTTATTTGTGGAAATCTGAAATTTTACTGCATGCAAGATATAAGGTACCCACATTACTGGCTTCCAGTAAAAATAACGGGTGCTTTGCAGTTCTTGTAATAAATTCAGCTATGAATATCACTGTTGTGAAGGGTCACGTGCATCATCATGTACTGAGATACAGTGCTTTTTTCTAGCTCTTTTGTCAAGGTTAACCGGATAAAGGTCCATGGAGGTGTTTCAGTTTTCTATTTCATTTTATTGATCTACATATTTATTTTTGTACCAGTACTGTGCACTGCATTACTGTAGCTTTGTAGTATAACTTGAAATTTGGGATTGTAATGCTTCATGTCTTACTCTTTTTACTCAGGATTGTTTTGGCTATTATGAGTCTTTTATGATTTCATGTAAATTTTAGGATTTTTTTCTCGATTTGGGAAAGATGCTGTTGGGATTTTTTTATTGAATTTACATTAAGTCTACATATAATTGGTAATCTGGCCATTTTGACAATATTGATTCTATTCATCCAGGAACAGGGAAGGTATTTCCATTTTCTAATGTCTTCTTTAATCTCTTTGCAGAGTGCTGTAGTTTCCACCATACAAATCTCTAATCTTCTTTATTACATTGATTTTTAGATTTTTAACTTTTTAGAGCAATGTGAATGGGATTATTTTTTTGATTTCTTTCTCAGTGTGTTCCTTATCAGTATACAGGAATGTCATTGATTTTTGTTCTATTTTGATTTTGTATTCTGCTGCTCCACTAAATTTGTTTGTTAGCTCTAAGGGTCTTCTCATGGAGTTTTCTCAGTCTTCTATGTAAGCAATAATTATCTGCAAATAAAGATATTTTAACTAACTCCTTTTTTATTCATATTCCTTTCATCTGTACCTCTTGCCTTACTTTTCTGGGTAAAGTCTTGAAAACTATATGGAACAGGAGTGGGAGGAGTATACATTTTTGTTTTGTCTCCTGATTTTAAGGAAAATGCTGGATTATAGGATATTCTTTTGAAAATTTATGTTCCAGTAAGTCATAGAATCTAGAAGAAATGAATGAATCCCTAGACACACATGACTTATAAAAATTTAAACATATTGATGTCCATAGTGGTTGCACTCCCACCAACAATGGAGAAGGGTTCCTTTCTTCCCACAATCCCACCAACATTTGTTATTGGTTGAATCAAAATGGAGATACCTCAAAAAATTAGCATGACAGGTTCCATTTGACCCAGCCATCCCTCTCCTGGATATCTTTCCAAAAGAAGTAAAACAATCATATCACAGTGATGTATGCACACCCATGTTTATAGCAGCACAGTTTGTAATTGCTAAAACTTGGAAACAGCCCATTTGCTCATCACTTGGAGACTGGATAAAGAAGATGTGGTTTTTCTATAAAATGGAATACTATTCAGCCATAAAGAATGAGAAATTAGAGTCATCCATAGGAAAATGGGTGCATATTGAGGTCATACTCATAAGTGAAGCAAATAAGTCACACATGTGTAAATACCAAATAGTTTCTCTGGTGCAAAAAACTATAATTGTACATAAGATCCTAATGATATGATGACAATGTGAAATAGGAAGAAAAGGGCTAAAGGTGTAGAGGAAGTGGGAAGGGAAAGGAAATAAGGGAAAAGAAAAAGTATGAGAAAATGAAAAAAATGGAAATAAAGTATTTTTAAATAGGGAAGTTAGGAAGATGTGAAAGGGGGACAGGGGGAAGTGAAAAAAATGAGAACCAAGACCTGTTATGTTAAAGGTACAAGATCCCAATGATGAATGTGACTGTACTGTATCCCTAAAATGTACCAATAAACTCAATGAGAAAAAAAAGAAATAAAAACCCTGAATTTCTCAGTAACAGGCAAGGAAATTGAGGCAATAGCAAAAACCCTACCAAGTAAGAAAAATACCAGAAGATTCAGGACTAAAGGTTACCAGAACTTAAGGAAGAACACCAATACTTCTGAAACACTTGCATGAGATTGAAAGGGAAGGAAGAGTCTCAACTTCATCATTTGAAGCCAGAATCACCATGATGCTTCACAAGGATTTAACAAAATAACAAAAACAACAACAACAACAACAAAGTAAGAGAGACAAAACTTCAGCTCAGTCTTCTTAATGCACATGTACATAAAAATCCCCAACAAGATACTTTTAAACACAATGCAACAAAGGGTTAGAAAGATCGTATATCATGATCAAATTGGCTTCACCCCGGTAATACAAAAATGTTACCACATTTGTAAATTAATAAAAATAATGCACATGTAAATAGAAGAAAAATTTACAGGATTATTTTAGTTGATACAGAAAAAGACACTGATGAACTCTAACATCCATTCATGATTTAAAAACAAAACTGATGAAAATAGGAAAATTTTTTTTTTGGTACCAGAAATCAAACTTGCCCTTGCCAGGCAGGCACTGCATGATTGAGCTACATTCCCTTCCCCTATAAAAATCGGTAAAGAATGACCTTTACCCACATGATAAATGCAATTTATGACAAACTTGGCTATTTAAAATAACACTCTCACAGAAATTAATAAAATAATCATGTCCGCTTGAAAAAAATTCTATTTTTTACAAATGAAAACTTTTAATTTTTTATTTTATTTTATTTTTATCTTTATTAAATTTATTTTTACATCTTAGGTATACAACACAGTTACATTCATCATTGCATCTTGTAGGTTCTTTAATAATTTTCGGGAACTTTCAAAGAATTTACAGATAATTTTTATAAAATTGTCAATCTTGTCACCTTCACTGATGTTTAAAATTAAAAGAAGTGGGAAGGAGTAGGTTGATAAAATATCTGAAATTTAACTGACTTAATATTCTTCTTATGGAATACAATGACAATTGGTATGATAATTCAACAGAAGTGTCACCTTAAGTATCTTTAGAATAATAATTTAAAATGTATCTAGTAATCAGTTCAATAGGATTTCTTCTAGTTTCAATATAAAGTGACTTAGTTTATCACATAACATTATTATAGATTATCATAATTTACAATAAACAACTACATTTGTTTACTGTGTATGCACATATGCATACTAATATATTTCTTTGTCCTAAATACCACTTTTTGTGCTTATATTCAATAGATAAAATTCAGTCATTAAAATCACATACATACCTTAAAGAACTAGTAATAATAGTTATTTGAGCTGTATAGCTAAGCATTCACATCACAATCATAGTATAAAACACAAAACAAAACTCAATTTAGAAATATTTCAAACTCCATGTGATCTTAAGAAAAATTTCTTCTTAAGAAAAAACTTCTGATATGATAATTCTGACATCAGAAATGCTTACTGCTAAATAATTTAGAACACTGAACAAAATGTTACATTACTGAAACAAGTATGTTTGTGTTTAGTTCAAAGTGAACTTGAATTACTATGGCAAACTTATCAGCGTTAGTCTGAGAATATTAAATAATTCAAAAGACTCATTAGTGGGTACAGATTGACTTTCAACTTTTACAAATTAAGATTCTGCTATGCCAGCTAACATAAACTTTAACAAATTCAGGGTGAAAAAACATTTCTTCAGATAATCCAGTCAATGAGTAAATAACAAAATGCAGGTGACAGAGACCAAATGGACCTCTTAACAACCGGACCAGACATTGCAGTGAATCCTGCATCTCTTAATACCACTTTATTTTTGTTAGTACCCTGGCTTTATCTTCTTTTACTCTATCAAAACAGTTTCATATAACTAGTAGGAAATATAAACAGTAAACATACCAAGATTTTATGACTTACAAACTTCATCAACATAAAAAAGTGTCTTCATTCTAGAATAATAGTTTTTAAAAAACACAGCAAAATGCTGATTGTGGTAATTTAGCCAGTTGTTTGTTTTGAAATTATTCAACTATAATATGGCATTCTTTTATTAGCCTAACTTAGATTATGAATGAAGCAATTCATTTATTTAGGTATCAAGGAACTTTTCCCAGTTGTAGGAGCTTTTGGAGCCCATTAGTTTAACTTACAGACCATTGTAGAGGAGAAAACTTATTTATCTTCAAAACAAGACAATAAGAATCTACTCCTCTTTTTTTGAGGTTCCATTAGCCTTACGATAAAGTTATGTTGATATTAACTGTCACACATTAAATATCTCTCCGGGTTCATTATTATCTGCTTTTTAGAAATTCTTATTATGCTAAAACAATACCTTACTGGTTCTCTGAAATACTAAAATCTAAGCTATGTGCACTCCATGATCTATTTTATTCAACTGACATTCAACCAAGATCTATAATATTTTTCTTGTCAGCCCAAGTTCCCTATGATAATATGTCCTCTTCTTTTGACAGTATCAAAAGCAATATATATAGTCACCTACCAAAATATCCCCTGCCTACCAGAGAGAGAAATTAGCTCTGAAGTCCTTTAACATTGCTACTGAAACTTCACATGTTCTGTAGAGAGGGTGCCGTGTTGGTGTTATGGGTCACATTTTCAAACTTAAACAGAGCTGTTTGTACCAGAGCTGATGATGTCAGTCATCGTCAATCTTTAATATGGTAAAGATGAGTGTCACTATTTCCAGAAGATCACTAGAAGAATAGGCCTTGGTCAGTTGAGAAAGTGAATGTGGGAAATCCAGCAGGTAACAAGGCTAGAAAAATATGGACTAGCACAGCTCATCAGTCTAGGTCTTTACTGGACCATGTCGGAGCCTTTATCAAAAAGGAAAAGGAAAAAGCATACTGCTTACTAAAGAAACTGTAAACACGGTACTTTGTAAGGGAGGAGGTTGCAGCACAGAGCTCTAGAGTGAAATCTCCAAAATTTTGTTTGGTAGAGAGGAGTGTCACCATTTGTGTGGGTGGAGAGCAGGTCACCCTGGGCTGCCAATGTCACTCACTAATATAAGGGAACGCCAAGTACCTGAATATACTTGATTCCCAGCTGACAGAGCAAATCTTTAGGGAAAAATAAGATAAAAGAAAAGAAAAAAAATATTGGCAAAAGCTAGTATATCTACAAAAACTAGAGTACATGAAAAATTTAAAACTTCTCTATGATAGAACACAAAATGAGCAGTGAAATGTAAATAAATAAAAAGACAAAAAGTGAGACCAGGATCATTAAACATACAACTATCCCAGGAGGGGAAATCTTAAGTTAATAAGAAAAAAAATAATGCAATATTAGGACTCAATGAAATCTTCCATAATTTAGAGCAGACATTGAAAGATAATAGATGAGTAAAATTTTATGAGAAAAACTAATACAAGGAATTAATGATGAATTTCTCTTTACAAAGGAAAGCAATGCTGAGTAAAAATGAAAGTAAAGAGAGTTGTGAGTGATGAAAATATTTCTGATATCAAGAAGAGATTAGTTTCTACATCAGAAGCTTCCACAGAATACCAGCATTTAAAAATGATTTACCACCTAGAAATAAACATTACTATAAAGTCTGAAATAATGACATTTGTTACACTAAAGATACTATTAAAGGTTACTCTAAAATGGAAATAATAATAATAATAAAGCAGTTGTAAATAAAATCTGGTTGAGATCAAATTTGTATGAAAATAAAATGTATGTAAAATATTCATTACTTCACAGTTTTATATATATTGAAAACGTTAAAGAATAAATTTAAAATTAATAGATATTCCTGAAATAATATCTTAAGAAGTCTTTAAATTCAAGAAAATCCCAATCAGAATATAAACAGACTTCTAACCAATATCACAGGGTGAATTCTAAAACCATATGGAAATGCCAAATTGGAGAGCATATGCTACATCATTTCACGGTTTATTATAAAGCTACAGCCATCAAAAGAAACATTATATTGGCCTTTATATATGAGTAAAGTAGATCAACTAACATATATGCTTAATTGGTTGACTTTTGAAAAATAAACTGGTTGAAATGTAAAATGGAATAAGTACTTTAGAGCACAAAAAAGTTCTATTTTTAAAAATTAAATATGAAATGACTGTAGGACCTAGTGATTCCCTATCAGGTAGGTACACAAAAGAAATGAAAGTACTTATCCCTAGAAGGACTTGTATGTGAATGTTCACTGCAGATTCATGCATAAGAGTCAAAAACTGGAAACAAACAAGTGTATTGTAGGAGATGAGATTTTTTTAAAATGTTATACTTATATAAAATTATGTTGATTGGAATAGACTGGACTAAAAATGCATATAGTATTTTATTTTTGCAAAAGTCTGGAAAATACAACCTAATACATACATACTAATAATAATACAATCATAGGAAATTGGAGGGGGTGGTTGTGGGAAGAAATAAAGGGCAAGGTAGAACTATGAAGGAAATGGTACAAAGACACTTTTGTGGATGGGTGCTATGAGCATCTTAATTGCAGTGAGGATTTCACAGGTGAATTCACATGCAAAACCTTATTAAATTCATATTTTAAATAGTTATAGTTATAAAAAATCTACAGTAAATAAAACCTGAGAATTCTAAGCCTAGTGAGGACGCAGAAGCAGATTTTTCTCGTATTGTCAATAGGGAGATAAAATATGGTGGAAAATTTGTGTGCCCCTTTTATACAATTAACACCCACCGCATGCAGAAATTAAAAGGTTAATCAATCATGTTTTCTTTTTTAAAAGATTTACTTGGATATACACTTAATGTAAATAGAAAAATAGTAAGAGAACATAAAAGAACTGAATTCCAAGCAATGATATGGATTAATCCTACCTAAAAAGGGGGAAATGCAGAAATTTAGAAATACAGTAGCAGAAACAAAACACAATTAGTCTTCATAAGAACAAATAGAAAACAATGAATCACTTCAAGAACTGTTTTAATTAAGAACGGCATCATCTCACCAGGCATGGTGAGGCACATCTGTAATACCAGAACTCAGGAGGCTGAGGCAGGAGGATTGCTGCAAATTTGAGACCAGCCTGGGCTACATAGTGAGTTCCAAGGCAGTCTGAACTACAAAGTGAGACCTTGTCTCAAAAACACAAAGAAACAAAAATGAGAAAAGTACTACATTATCTCAATAAAGTGGGTTCCTATTACTTTATGTTAATAAGAGAAAGAAACAAGTTGTTGGTAAAACAATATATTCAAGAAATGACAAATACAAAGCAAACTTATTTTTTTGAACTATTGAGATATAAAATTATAAGTTAGAATCTACTTTCCAGTTTATACTCAGAAAGGAATTACATTTTCCAATCCTAATAAGTTAAATGATTGGTAATTTTTATCATATATTCAAACACCAGCTCACTAAACCCAAACATTAAATTTAAAGGTAATATGGGAAGTAGATATTAATTACCTTGAAAAGCAAAATAACTGTATAACAGAAAGTAGAAGGTTGATGGTGGGGATAATATGATAAAAGGCATTATAATTTGCTCAATGGCAATGTAATAGGCTAATGTAAAATTACATTAAGCTATCATGGAAATGGGAAAAATGGCTTACATATAGTTTGTTTAAAAATAATGGAGAAAAGATACAGTATAATATTTGGTATCAGATATTTCTCAACAAGGAGGTAGATATTACTTATAGAAAAAGGACATGGAAAAACTGGATGTGAAGCAATTGTATCAAATGTACTGAGGTAACATAAAAAGCTCAAAGTGCTATTTATCAGCAGGAGGAACAGTGGGTGCTGGACCATATTTCTGTGTGTGTGTGTGTGTGTGTGTGTGTGTGCATGTAAAATTTTTTCACGTTTTAATCATGTGTTATAAAATAAAATTTAAAACGTGTGATGCATTTTAGCATTAGTTGTTTTTAGCATTCAATAAATATGTCTGCCAGATGATGCAACTGCTCTATTAGCTATACAGATGTTCAGGACCTTGTCTGAACCCCAGGTGATCCATACTCATGTTCATTCGAGAAGCTCTTTTGCACATACATGGACTAAGAGAGGTGAGATTTCTTTGCAAACCTCCTACTCTCTTAACATGACTTGAGCATTGATACTGCTAATTGAACAGTCACTTTTTCCAATTATTTGCTACCATTTCCTACTCATTTATTTTACACTAACATATTTCCAATTATAACTTTAATAATTTATATGATTTCCCAGAACATAACTCTGGACACCACTAGGACACCTATCAAGTCTATATTTATTTACTTCTCTAACATAAATTGCATTTTCTTGCTAATAAAAGACAATACACATCTATGATATAGGATGGTAAATTAAATGCAACCAGGGGAAAGACATTTGAGAATAATTTGCATTTCTAGCGTACTTTTAAATTGAGACAGTGAAGCACAATTTTCATACAGGCAAAGACTAGGAAGCTTTCAACATTCATGCAATCCATTCTTTGTAAGAGATCATTAAAGTGAAAGAAGAAACTAAAATGTAGAATGAGAAAAGGAGGGAAGAAGGAGGAAGGCAAGAGATTAAGAGAAAAGATGAAAAGTGAGAAGAGTAGAAAAGAAAGAAGAAAGCAGGCATGAATGCTCTTGAGCGATTAGGAGAAATAGTTTACTTGCATTCACATCAATACCCACTCAACACTGATCTCTCCTTCTACAAACATTGTTATGACATCTTGACCAGTTCAGAGGAGTTCTATCATCTCCGTGCTTGATTCTTTCTGTGCTATTCCTACATACTTTGTTTAAAAAGATGATGACCTCTGTTTAAAAGTGGTTTTCAGAATTGCAGGGCAGAAACATCATGCAATAGTCTCTGCAATGATATCACAATGAGGCCAACTTCAACCTACTTTCTAGAGATGGGGTGGTTTGGTACATCACTAGGAAATCAAAGATCACAGGGAAATAAATAGCAGTGGGCTGCAGAGTCAGCTAGGGAACAGTGTAGCCATGAGTAAAAGCAAGTTTGGAGCCCCCATTTTTCTTTCATCTCCTCCTCTCCAATTTCTGGCAGCAGAAACATATATATATGACCATTTTCACTGTACAGCTCTAATGACTGTTCTGCTAAGGTATCCTAGTGAGCTGGAGGGAGAAAATAATGACTATCAGGAAGGAGATGTCATCCAGAAGGTCAAAGAGCAAAGCTCTGCAAGCCTCCCACAGAGGGATGAAGTGCCATCCTGTGTAGCTGCTGAGGTGGATTCAGTCTGGCACCAGAGTAATTTGTCTCTAAGCAGCAAAGAAAAACACTGTCCAGCACTCATGACTGAGATGGTTTCAAAGGTCAGTGATCAAACTGCAGTCACCAACTTCCCAGGAATTTATACGTTTTGAAGTCAGAACTCTAGACCATGACTGATAGGTCCATTCTATTCATTTTGCTTTCAACAAATTCACATATAACCACAAAGTATTTTTGATGTATTATTTTTTAAATTTTTTTTTTGAGACAGGGTCTCACTATGTAGATGAGACTGACCTGGAATTCACTATGTAGCCCAAGCAGGTCTCAAACTCACAGCGATCCTCCTGCCTCAGCCTCCCAAGTGCTGGGATTACAGGAGTGCACCACCACACCTGGCTTTATTTTTTAATTTTATATATCACAATATTAAAATGGAAATACAAATTTACTAAATTCTCAGGTTCAAAAGAAAGGGCCCTCCAGCATGTTCCTTGGCCTGGGGTTGGCATGGGGTAGAGTATGTGCATAGCAGGCATGAAGCCCTGAGTTCAACCCCCTGTAAAATCCAGACATGCATGCAAGCACACACACACACACACACACACACACACACACACACACAGTAAAAAACAAAAACATAAATATTTCTACTTAAGTCACAAAAACTATTTTCTTATTTTTCTAATTTATTCTAGGTGCTGTTTCATTTTTAGTTCAGCCTATTACAAATAGAACAAAGATGAAGAATAAGAGAAAATATAATTGGTTGTACATTTTTTGAGCATGAATAATTCTCTTCAGTAACATCTTTTCTAAATTAGTAAAGGAGATAGAAAAATTGTGGTTTGCTCAGGAGATAATTCATTCTGCAGCCACGGTGTATATGTATGTATTATTTGGATAGTAAAAAAAATTAAAAACTATATGCCTCTTTAAACTGTTCAGAAATCTAATAATAAAGAGAAAATAATATTTGAAGTGTACCGGAAAACTTTTAAGTGGAAAGATGACTTTAAGCAGCACATGAAAACTCATGCTCCAGGAAGGCCTGTATGTCAGTGTCCAAGAGAAGGCTGCTGTCATACCCACAGGACTGTCTTCGATATTTTCTCTTTCCAGGAGGAGCAGCAGCCAGTTGTATGTGAACCCTTTGGCTGTGGCAAAACATCTGCCTTGAAACAAAGTCGCACTAGGTGTGCTGTTGTGCACAAGTCTGACAAGAAGAAAATGAACTAAAAAGTAAAACTATGCCAAGGAAAATGGAGTTTGGCCTCTCGTCTTAATGGCTGTATCCCTCTCAAAAAGAAACAAGGCCCAGTAGTGCCGTTGCCTCCACTGTAAGTGCAAAGACTCAAGTTCTCCTTACCAAAAAAAAAGAAAAGAAACAAGAGCAAGAATCATCTTTGCCTGCAAAAGGAGAGTTGCAGAGCTGAGTGGAAGATGGACTGCTCCACACAGTTACAAAAGTTACTCTCTGATAGGCGTTGCCTTGCCTTGGTGAAGGACTGCAGACCAGTGAGTTTATTGTAGCTCACACAACTATTTCTCTTTATTAAACCCATGGATGCATCACATCTGAAAAAAAGTCTTATATATTACTCTACAGTTCGCTACTATATTACGTGAATTAAAATTTAATTCTACCACTGATTCTTCCCAGTAGGTATACTAGCCCCACATATACTAGAGAAAAGTTAACGATTATAAAACTTCAGATTAAAATACCTGCTTAAGACCCCTCATCTGTTACTATCGATTTTGTCAAGTTAAACAAAATATAGTAAAACACAGAAAACAGTGTATTTTCATTTCATTACATATAATCAATGTTCATCACTTTACTGACTGCTTATAAAAACTTTCAATAATATAAAGCTTGGGCAATCATTCACTTAAGCAAATTCCCATTGAACAGTTTTGGCTGTTTTGGATCTTTCATTTTATTCCTTATACATAGTGGCCTTAAAGAATCTACATGTATGCACATCAATGTACTTGTGAATTGCTTTACAAATTGAAGCGCTTTTGTGCAATTAAAACTTCAACATTCATTTGTTCTTCCAACGTTTCAAAATGATATCATTGTATTTTCTATAAATGAGTTACTATTCCTCATGAATATTACTCATGGATACTACTATATAATGATATCTCATGCTCTTCTAGTTCAAATAATCCCCTTTTTTTTTCAACTGTTATGGATTAAATTGTGCCCCTGCACCCCTAGTGTGACTATATTTGGAGATGGTACCTTTAATCAGTTTGCAAAGGTGAAAAAAGGTCAGGTAGTTGGAGTACTCATGTAGTAAGATTTGTGTCATTATAAGAAGAAAGAGATATCGCAAGTGTATGTGCGGAGAAAGCATCCTTTGAAAGAAAGGGTTGTCTGCAAGTAAAGGGAGCCCTTACCTGAACCCTGACCTGCCACTCTTTTGACTTGTATTGTTAACCTCCAGCGCTGAGACACCAGGTCTCTATTGGTTATGCTACTCAGCATGTGGTATTGTATTTGGCTTACCAGAAATACTGGCAACCTAAATTTTTTCCTGGTAAATGCTACATTTTTTATGTTTTACATTCTCTATTTCTTTCCCACAATTTATCTGATATATGGAGGATGGATATGCCTTTTTTAAAAATTGCATCATTTATTGGTACATTTTAGTCATACAGTACAGTTGCATTCATTATTGGGATCTTGTACCTCTACATGACAGGTCTTGGTTCTCATTTTTTCCCCTTACCTCTGCCCTCCCTTCACCCCCTCCTCCCCTCCCCATCTACAAGCACTTTATTTACATCTTTTCAGTTTCTCACATTTTTTCTTTTCCCTTATTACCCTTCCCCTACCCATCTCACCTTCCCTACACCTTTAGCCCCTTTCTTCCCATTTCACAATGTCAGTTATCTCATTAGGATCTTAGGTGGTATTACAGTTTATTCATATGATTCTGTCTTATAGAAAAACAGTGGGGCCTCATGGCCTGATATCCCTCTTGTTCTGCTTGGGATGGAAGAATACAGCTTTTGTGCTAGGGACTGCTGAGTTTCCATGGCTGACTTTTTTAATTCAAGGATGCAGCTAAGTACTCAGCTTTTCACTGTCTCCAGTGACATTGTGGCTTTTCCAGATTTAGTTAAATCTCTGGGTCTCCTGACCACATCAAGTGGCAACTTGGAGGTCTTTGTCTTAGATGTTGTCCCAAGGAACTATATTAAATTTCATGTTCCTCTCATGCTTCCTTGTTGCTTCTGAGCCATTGTTCTTTGTTGTTTGGTCCATTCCTGGAGAAGAAGGACACCAATTCTGATTTTTTCATGTTCCTTCTTGTCAGTGTAACTATTCAAGTGGTCTTATATGTTTGAGTTTCTATTTAGCTAGAATGAAATGTTTATATGTATATGTGTTTTCCCTTCTATTCCTTTTCTCTGATTTTTGTTTTTAATATCCCAGGAGGAAAAAGGAAAATTTCATAATTCCTTCTACTTTCCTGAAACAAGTCTATATCAGTTTTGCCCCCATTTTTACCTTATGACTATAATAAAATTTTCTGATTATGTTTTTCAGTCCTTGGCCTGAAGACAACTAAAATAATTTGCTCTTAAAAGTACCTTTCTGTCTTTAAAAACCAGTGTTTTAGAATCATTTCTTTATTGCTGACACAGGAAAAATAATGTGGATATTAAACACTTAATATTTAAATATCAAACTTTCCTTTCCTTTTGCACTGTTTTGGTAATAATACCAAGCTGCTCTAAGGTAAATGAATTAGTATAGAAGGATGAGTTACAGAGAGGGTAAAAGATCATACACTAATACACAACTAATTTAGAAGCACATTTTGAAAATATCTAAGTGTTGCTTTAAAACAAAATTTTATGGCTGAGCATTGAAATTATAGCAGTGAATGCAACAGGCATACTGAAGGTTTCATGAAGCTTTCTGGGGACAAGACTGAGAAGAATTTTTTTTTTCAATTTCATCCCAAATTATTTAATAGAAATTTTTGTAAGTGCCAGGAAGAAGAGGTGAAGAGTAGACCAGAGAGCCATCTGTGAAGTTTTCCCTGTAGAACTAATATTTTAAAGTGATGGTCAAGGACTTAACTGCAATTGTCAAGGCCTTAACAAGAGTGAGAATTCTGTGAGGATGCACAGCAGTCATGGTCAGAGGAAGCATACTGTGCCTGCAGAAAGAAACTGAACCTAATGAAGTTGGGAAGGGCAAATCATTCAAGGCACCTATCGAGAGTTTATACATAGATTCTACTGAATAATGGGAGCACAACTTCAGAGGCTATGCTGAGGGTTTTTGTTTTGTTTTGTTTTGTTTTTCTGCAGTTTTTCTGCAATTTGGGGATGGAAAACATGGTCAGGAGACTCTTGCCTGTGCACTAAAGAATGATGTGGATATGGAGCAGTATAAGTTTTGTAAAGTTGGAGAGAAATAGGGTTTGATACATGTTTAAAAGAGGAATAATAGAACTAAGGGCATAAATAAGGGCATACTTATATAACTGACTAGTGAAACATAGACTGAGGAGAGAGCAGATCTAAATGGGAAAGAAAACGGGAGATCCTTAATAATAAACTGGTGTAAGTAGAGAAATGGGCATAATAGTGAATTTGCTTATGTTCCTTCTATGAAATATAGTTCATTATATATAAAAAGACCACTTTTAAAAGCATTGCTCCTACAAAACAGCCTCAGTGTAGAGGCTCTCCTCTTCCGCAGACCCTCAATACTATTGGCCTTGTAATACTCTAAAGTTGTGCCTATTTGATAGATTAAAATGTATGTCATTTTATTTGGTCATATTTGTTTTATTGGTGAATATGAGGATTCTCATGCTCATTTGTGATTTGTGCATATTTTTAATGAAGTTCATAAATAGAAATAATAATAGTTCCAAGTACATTGTGAAAATTAATATAATGATTAGAATACTTAAAACAGAGTCTTGTAAGTTATTTAAAATAAATTCTAATTTCATCACTTTTATTTATTTTTTATTTATTTACAAAATACTATGTTTTTAGCTTTTAGTTGACAGACAATAGTTACACATCTTTGTCCAATGATATTTTTATACATTTCCAGATGGTTTCAGGATTACCATAAGATATTTACGGTACCTATCATTCTAAACATTTCTTTAAGAACATCCAAGATTCTCTCTTACCTACATTTAATGCAATACTGTAGAGTTTACAACATTAAACAGTATACAATACTATATGGTTTAGTGCTAAAATGTCCCCCAAAGGTCTCATGTGTTCACAGGCAATTATTTTGGAAGGAAAATGACTCGTGAGGCTCCATACCCATCCGTAGATCCATCCATTGATACATTCACACCTGAATGTGCAAGGAGTTGGAGTTAAGTAACAGGAGATATGACCTGGACGGGCATATTCTTATCCTAGCTTCACTCTCCCTCTTTTCTATGCTTCCCGGCTGTCCCGAGGTAAGCAGCTTTCCTCTGTGGTGCCCACCCACTATGCCTTTTCCAAGCCAGTCAGGGATTGAACCCTACAAAACCATAAGCTAAATAAATCTTCTAAGTAGCAGATCTTGGGTATTTTGTCTCAATGAGAGAGAAGCTGACAAATACAAATACTGTTGTGTAGAATCATCCTATGGTGCAATAAAACACTGGAGTTTATTCTTCCCATCTGGCTTTAATAAGTCCTAATTTAGATCCCATCTTTGTTAAGATTTTACATTGCTCCTAAACTTTTGGCATGATGCAAGCTAGACTAAGTTATGGATAAGTGTCACTTCTCTATTCTTATACAAGACAGTAATCTTTCCCATTTTACTGTTTATCAGGTCTTTTGGGGTTGCTTAACAAATTCTCAGTTTCAGCTATGCAAATTGAGCCAAATAAAAGATTATAATATAGGAACTGTCTGTTGTGGTTTGTGTCTAGTTGCCACCCTAAAGCCTCATGTGGGGTTTTTTTCAGAGGTAGCTGGATCTAGAGTATATGATTGATTAATTGTGCAGTGCTAAGATTAAGGGCACTAGGAGTAAGGGTGTGAGTGCTATCTGATGTAAAAATGGATAGCTTGGATGGGATATAAGGGACAGAAAGAGCCTTGTTTCTTTTCTGTTGCTTGCTTGGTGGTGCAGTGCTAAGATTAAGGCACTAGGAGTAAGGGTGTGAGTGCTATCTGCTCTAAGAGTGGATAGTTTGGATGGGATATAAAGAAGGAAAGAGCCTTGTTTCTCTTCCGTTGCTTGCTTGCTTTCCTACCTTCTACAAGTCATTAACTATTTCTCTTCTGAAATGCCTGTCTGCCAAACTGCCCTGCTTTGGAGCCAGCTGGTTGTGGACTGAAACCTCCACAAATTGTGAGCTAACTAAATCTTTTCTCCTTTAAATTTGGATGCTGGGTATTTTTTCTCATTGATGAGAAAAGTAAACAAGACTCCACCCAAATAACAATGTGTGAAATTAATGAGCAAAATACATACATTTAATCCTCACTATTTTTCTTTCATCAGTTCTCTTTATAAATTTTGTGAACACACTCCATCCTTGGCATTAGTAAACACATAAATTCACTTAATACCGCTTCTATTATGCTGCATTATGTAGCACTCTTAATAGAAAAGTAGTTTTTAAACATCTTGGTGGGTGATAGATTTCCTTGATAAACCAAAGCTGTTATGTGAAAAGATATGCTCCACTACAGAGAAATGCAAATTTATGTTTAATGTGCAGTTTAGAGTAGTTAATAAAGGCTTTCCAGCATATATTTATAAAACAAAATTCAATTTTACAATCATATTTAACACCATATCCTTACTCACACACGCTTTAATCATCAAACAGCAAAATTTTTTAAGAAGCTTTCAGTATAACTTTTTCATATTTATAAATTCTATTTTTATTTCTTCAAAATTTTTCTTTGTAGTCACATATTAACTAGATTAGAGTTAATTGGAACAGAGCATCTTTCTTAACACACTTACTATTTTGGCATTTTTCCGGACTACTTTTAAATAGTAATTCCTCTTTTCCAAAGTCTAATTTTTTGGAGCAAATACAACTGATGCTCACTATTCTTGAAGCCTGTGCTTTCAATCATTTATTGAGCAGACACATACATCTATTATCTATATTCTCTGATTCTAAAATAAGGAATCCTTTTATGTTCTCTGCTTATATAAAACTTGTTTTTCCGCTGATGATATTATCCCTATAAAGCCTCACGAAGGAGACTGAAGACATGCTTCACATTTTAATATGAAGCTGGCATTATTACTAACTTGTATTTAAAAGATGAAAATATGTAAGCTGGGTTCCCAATCTCATTTCAAGTGTTTTTAAAACACCATTCATAATAGCTTATCTTTAAGTTCAAAATTAGTTTACTTAAACCATCTTCTTTCCATTCTACTTGATTTTTTCTTTTAAAGACTATGATATTTCACTTTTTACTCTTTACTATAGATAAATATCTATTGTGAATACATATGCATATATCATGAACTTATATTTCTGTTTTAATTTTCATTTACTTTTTGTCAGCTCTGAGCAAACTCTGACTCTGAGGTTCTGGTAAACTCACATGCATACAGACCTGAGTATAAACATAATACATAGAAAAGGAAATAGTACCTGAGTTAAGTCTTTTAAAAAGTGAAACTTCTATGAGAATTAATAGAAGAAATAAAAATATAACATGAGGACAGGTATATTTTGGGTAGAGGCTTTTGAAATCATCAAGTGCATCCCAAAGTATGGTCATGGTTGGGATCAGATAGAGGAGAGGCATAGAAAACATCACGTATTACAACCATAATCTCTGAATTGATGTACTCTAAGCCAAATAATTTCACTGAATGATTTCAGCCAATGAATTAGTAAGATCAGAGCACATTAGATAAATGTTTCTGATTATAGCATTTGCTGTGGTTTTAATATTTGTCCTTCCAAAATTAATTTTGAAATGAAATTGCCATTTTAACAATATTAAGTGGGAAGGGTAGGGGAAAGGTAATAAGGGGAAAAATATATGAGAAAATTAAAAAATGGAAATAAAGTGTTTGTAGATGGGGAGGGGAGGAGGGGGTGAAGGGAGGGCAGGGGTAAGGGGAAAAAATGAGAACCAAGACCTGTCATGTAAAAGTACAAGATCCCAATGATGAATGTGATTGTACTGTATCCCTAAAATGTACCAATAAACTCAATGGGAGAAAAAAAATCATGCCAAGGTCCATTATCCCTGCCTCCAAGTGCATTCACAGTGAAAAGAAGGCTGCTGTAAATCTGCTGGTCCCTTGATCATAGACCTCAACCTCCAGTCTGTGCAAAATAAATTT
>NW_022900936.1:22548134-22598956 GCF_012274545.1 Fukomys damarensis
TATATATATAAAGAAATGGCCTCTAATAATTAGGCCATGAAGTCACCACTCACCTGGATGTGTAGATTAATAGTTTTGTAAAAGGTCACATTTGGAACTTTCTTACCCTTCTGCCCTCCTTGTTCTGAAGGGAGATGTTGCAGCAGAAAGGCTCTTGGTAGAAGATTACATCCTAATATTGGATTTCCCAGTCTCAGAAACTGTGAGGTAATGTGTTTTTGTTTTATTGTAAACTACCCAGTCACATGTATTGTTTTATATCAATGCAAAACAGATGAAGATAATATGAATAAATATAAGTAGAGATGTGAAAATGAAGCTAAAGGTATTAGTTAAAAGAAAAGTTGAAACAGAAGAAAAAGTTTTCAGAAGAATTTAATCCAGGGAGTATTTATAAAAAAAAGAAAAAAAAAAGTGCAAGGAGGTTTAAGAATTTACATAAGCTAAATTTTATAACTGGTTTGTAGTTTGAAATAAGAAAAAAATGTCAATAATATATGTCTGACTGGAATTACTAATTAGTTGTCATAATTAAGAGAGAGTAAAAAATACCAGAAGAGCCACAGGTTTTAGAAGAGAGATAATGTAAAGAGTTCTTTTGGGGAATTTCCAAGTTGGTATGTATAGTGCTTAATTATATATAAGATAATAAAGAATAAAGGACCAGATATTGATGAAAAGTGAACTGTTTTCGCTGTTAATTTGTCAGCTTTCCATTACTGGGATAAAGTGGCTTAAAGGAGGAAAGGTTTATTTTGATTCATAATTTCAGAGGTTTCATTCCAAAATCAGCCATCTCAAAGTAGAAAAATTATGATAGAAGATGGATGCTTAACACAAGATCCAGAAGCAGAGAGCAGAGCAAGGCCCGAGAGGAAAGGATCAGGGACTATAGTCCCCAAGGTCATGACCCCAAGAACTATGTGGACTCACCCAGAAGTGTGTTTTAATGATCTCCTAAGGAGCTGTAAATCTAATCAAATTGAAAATGAATATTAATCATCACATTGCATCTGTTGTCAACTGGACAGTCTGCTTAACCATATCTATTATATCTCCTTAAACTATATTTATTCTCTAACAAAAAGAAAATTGTAAAGTAATAATTCCACCTACTGGGTTGTGACTGCCTTATGTACAAATGAGAATTCATTCATTTATTCCTCAAAGTTTTAACAGCTTCAGTAATGCTCAAAAGTGCAAGTCTAAATTCTCTGAATGGAACTCAATATAAACTCTTAGAAGTTAATCCTTTTAAAATTCTGGAAACAAGTCACCGGCTTCTATCAAAAATGGTACAGAAAAAAACACTCCTATCCCTAAATAGAAATAGAATTTGAACTAAGCCAGAACTGAAATTCAGTGGGCAAATATTAAGGCTTATAGCCCCATGTCTTCATCTGGAGATCTAGGGTACAAGGTAATAAATGTTAGCTCAGAAGAGCATGATCAACCCTGCCCCTTATGGGTTGAAGTCTCTGTCTTGGACTGGATCTACTCACTGCCTGCAACTCCCATGAGTGCCTTTGACATACAGATAGAAGACTCTGCAATCCCACAATTCTTCTATTCTGCATATCTGTAAAATGAGCATTACATAGATGCCACCAGTGTCCACTGCTAGCAAAACAGTAGCTATTGGTCTGAGTCCAATGGCCTCTAAGTGGCTGGTGGCTCAATGATTGGAAAACATTTTCCTAGGTGGCTCTGTGCTAAGAAAGGCAACCCAGTTCTCTCTTCTCAAAGTAACATCTTGAAAGGAATTTCTTTTTACACCTTGGAGCCTGTAATGGGTGAGGTCTGATCAATTCCTGACTAGCATAAAGGCAAATCTGCTATTCTCCTAGTGTAAAATATTTTGTTTCTTTTCAGTGGTGTTAATCATTAAACAGGGACCATACCGTCTTTCCCCTAAAACTGCATATGCATTTTCTATGGCCAAAATGAAGCTTTTTCAAAATTTTTTTTTGTTTTTTGATCCAATACCTGATATAAATCCAACTAAAAGCAGACAGTGGTATCCATGCCATAGCCTGGACCACAGGTTGCCTTGAAACTTCCTCCACTGAATCCATTAGTCTGTCACCCTTAGACTTAGCCTTATACAATATGTAAGGACACAGACACAATGTGGGCAAAGTCATTGCCAGAATGTAAAATGCATGGCCTCTAGAGAAATACCTGCTAGATTCTTCATTCCCATCTTAAACCTTGTAAGTAGTCTTTACTGACCACATTTCTATCAGCAGATTGGTCTTCCTAGATCTCATCAAAATCACTCATCAAGATCCAGTTAAAGCAATTTAAGGCTTCTCTAGCTTTCATCTCCAAGACTTCCTAATATCCTTCCACAAGCAAGTTCCAAAGGTTTTTAAACCACATGGTCAGGTATACTCACACCAAACATTTGTGTTGATCAACTTTTCATATCTTAAAGGAGGAAAGTTTTTTTTTTCAATTCAGGGTTTTAGTTACATTGGAGTTATTGTGTGTAAGTACTAGAGAATAATATTGATTGTCTTAGGTAAACAAGAGAATCTTAAATGTCTTAGATGACAACAGAACTGAAAATAAAATAAGACAAAGTATAAAAAGACAGTGAAAGGCTGCCCATGTGGTGGCACACATCCGTAATCCCAGCACTAGGGAGACTGAGGAAGGAGGATCTCTGAAAGTTAGAGACCAGCCTGGGCTACATAGGGAGTGCAAGGCCAATCTGGGATACATACTGAGACCTTGTCTCAAAAAAACAAAACAAGAAAAGTAAAAATAAACATAATATAATCATAAAAAGTCTGAAAACTAACTACTAGCTGCTCTGCTCTCACCTCCCACTCTAATGGCTGCAGTGGGACCTTTGTCGGTGATAGCTTGCAATATTCCACTTGAATTGGTATTAAGCCATCTACTATCTACATTTTAAGCATCACAGTCATCAGTCTTCCTTAGCATATGTCCCGGGACCAGGCAATTGCACCACTGCAGAGCCACTGACCACCTTGTCTTCCATGAGCTCTCACAGGATTTACTTCAGGGAAGAAAATTGCAGGGAGGTACTGGAAGAGGGAGAGAGATTATGTTTTTAAAAATATATAAAAGTCATGGAAAAGAGAGACTAAAACTATGAGGAAAACAAATAGTGGGTTTTGTCATGAAATAAAGGAAAGTGAAACTGTGTGGCATGAAGGGAAACATGCTCACCACATACATACACATGAACACTCAAATACTATACACATACATTTCAGGAACATGAAAGGCGAAATATCACTTATTCAATTAAATTATCTTTTTCATTCTATAGATTATCATTTTATATATAACATAACCAGAAGAATTTTGTTAACTTGTTGAAAGAAATTCACTTTCATGATAGTTTTGGAAATTTCTTTGGAATTTATCAGGGAATGTACTTATTCGATTATGCTGGATTCAAACTTGAAATGCAAACTCTAGAAATTTCTTATTTGGTCTACAAAAAATGAATAATTAACTACTGATTAATTACGTAGTTTGAGTTCGGCCTACATTAGCAACTTTTAAAAATCTACCAAATTAGTTGCTAATTTAATCAATTTCAACATAATGATGTTTATAATAAGGTGTTATTTTCTCGGACTCATTTTAAAATTACAGATAGTTGAAATTTGTCAACATTATTGGAAAAAATGGCAAGCATTTATTATAAATCAAATGATAAAAAGTGTTGAGGAGTCTGCGGGAGAAAAAGGAATGCTTCTACATTGTTGGTGAGAAAGTAAATTACTACAACCAATATGGAAATCAGTGTGCAGGTACTGGTACTCATACTTCAAAACTAGAAATTCCATTTGACCCAGGTACGTTCCCCCCAAATTAGAAACATCATATTATAGATATTACATATATATTTATACCCATATTTATAGCGGGACAATGCTCAATAGTTAAATATTAGAAGCCACTTTGTGTCCACCAACAGATGAATGGATGAAGAAAATGTGGCTTTTATGCATGGTGGAGTACTACTCTGACATAAAGAAAGACAAAATCGAAGCATCTGTAGGAATGAATGCACCTTGATACCATAATGCTAAGGGCAATAAACCAAAACCAGAAATTTAAATATTGCATGGTTGCTTTTATTTGAGAAACCAAATTATAAATAAAAAACAAAATAAAAGATAGCTAATAGAGAGTACAGAGATAGGTCTTTCTCAAATGGGAACGAGATAAAGAGATGAAGTGGGAGAAGGGAGGGAAAGGGGATGGAGAAAGAATTATGATGTGTTACACACACATACCAACTCCACAAAAGGAATATAAACATGCACTACATTCATGTACTAATGAAATACATGAGTAAATACATAAAATATAAAGGATCTGCGTTTTAAGAGCTAAAGTCTTACATACTCACATAGAAAAGCAATATACATAAACATATGATTAAAAGTTTATATATTTATATAGAATATTTTATATATAACAAGTAGGAGTAGTGTTGCCATAGGTTGAATTTGGCAGATTAATTCCAGACTGCGATGTACGGTGAGCAAAGAATTGCAAGCACACATCCAATGTCAGGTGAAAAGCAGCAGCATTTATTGAACATGGTAAGACGCGCTCAGGACAAATGTGTGTTGACAAAAAATATGGCACAAATAGAAAAGTGATGCAAGGATGACAGGAAAGGAAAAGCACATGGTGCACGGATAAACTGAGCTTTCAGAGTTTTAAGAATGTGCACACCAGCCTGAATGCCTCTCATTGAGCCTCTGGAGTAAGATTGACAGGAATAATTGACAGGCAGCCCAGTCATCTCAGAGGCTTTTAACATGTATGCCTGTCCGGGAATTCATTCAAATTTAATTATTTGTATGAGAGTGTCGTGCATATTTATGAGCATTTAAAAATGTTCAAGCAGGGGAAAAAATAACTGAAGGTTGGACAAGGAAATCCAACGTACATAATCAGCTTCAGCGATCTCCTGGGTCTTTGCTATTTTACTTTCTATCTCTCTGAAGACAATGGAATAGTTCTGATTGTTACTCAAACTTAAGTAGGTGTGTTATTAGGTAGCTCCTCCTGGAAATAGCTCACCAAACGAATGTTATCCAGTTGTAAAGTGCTCACTTCTGCTTCTGGAGTTAGTTTCTGGGGTTCTTCTCATCTCAATCAAAGAGCTGAATAAATTAAGTGGAAAAAAATAATGAGAAAGGAGGAACTGGCTCTGCAGAGCTAACTTGGGTCAATAAAAGAAGAAAAAGAATATACCCTGAAGTAGACAGGGTGGTGTTTCCCATGGGAAGCTACAATAGCGAGCTCCTCACATCTGTGTCCTTTTTGGTCATCCACAATTCACTGGAACCCATGAGAATATCTACGTACACAGTACTGAGAGGCAGTGCTGTGTAGATCCTGGGATTCCATCATGCCTTTCTTCCAAAACAGTCTGGGTTATTCCTTATCTCTTATCTCAAGTGGAGGGGAGTGATTTCCTCAGGCCTCATAGTTCTACCTTCATCAGTAGTATGTATTTTATATGTATTGCACAGTATTGTATATTTTATTGTGTATATACAACATATACTGTGGATGCAGCATGTATTACATATACTATTTGATATAAATAAAAGTATAGCCACTCAATTCATAATAACATCAGATATACTTTCGAAATGCATTTGAAAAAATATGATTGTATTTTCTTATTTTGCAGTTAATAAAATATTAAGGTATGATACGTATAGTACATATTATATATAATTTGATACATAAAATGAAAGTATAGCTGTTTATTTTATAATAACACCAGATATTCTATCTACTTACATTTGGAAAAATATAATTATATTTTTAGTTTGTAAATTATAGAGAACATTTAACCTAAGATATAAGAATATTAATATCAAGAACACCATCTACTTCAATGCCAGGGATATTTTTCATCTTACCCTTCTTTTCAAATCTTTTTCTATTCTTATATTTCTAATATAACTAAAATTTTATTTCTCCTGTTTTTCAGTTTGTCCTATTCTACTGTATTTGAAATAACTAAAGCAGGACCCTACATATGAACAAAATAAGATCAAATAATCAAAAATTAAATTATTATATGGCTTCTTGAAAGAAAGAGATCACAGAAGATATGAAAAAATGAGTGGTGACTGTGGTGGTAAACTTGCAACATAGCAAATTACAAATCTTTTAAAATACTTCCAACACTGAACAAATTTAAATGCTAGGAAAATACATTTTAGAAGAGAATTTAAAAAATAGATGACCTAAAAGAAAAATCACTTTGCCAGCCTGAGACAGAGGGTTACTCAGGAGAGATTAAAAATGTATTGGAACCAGAGGTTGCGCTGAGGGTATGTGCATTACCCAGCAGTAGAATGCTTTGTCTCAGTGGTCCTGTGGGGACAGGAGATAAAGCCTCAAGCCATTTCATCAAGCCAAGGCCACTGACTATTACAACTGCAGGGTAAAAAAGTCTTAGGAACTGGTAAATAAACTTGTCTGTTTGGGATAGGGATATAGATAGTAAAAAGAAAAACACCGAGCTCCTCTCAGAACTCAAATTCAAATTTGTGGTTTTTCCCAAAAGCAAATTAATTCTGAGTAGTCAGCACTTTCATGAATTATTATCCAACCAAAGGATAGCTTAATAAAACTGGCATTAGTTAGATAATTAATGGAGACATTAAGATAGACAGCTAAGTTAGAAATATTATAGGCAGTTAGATAGGGTTGGACTCTTGACAAAGTCAGTGCAAAAGATGAAAACACATTACAACCCTGGTAATGTATCTGTTGGAGAGAAGGCCTCAAGTTAAGGAGAAATGAGCAGGCCTGCATAATTCACTCAAGGAAAGGATAAGAAGTAATAATACAGCAGCTTGAAACTTTTAGGCCTTTAAACCTTAAAATGTCTCACAGGCCCTCATTTTGTTCCTATTTGCTCAGAAACAGGCAGACTTGCAACCTCTCTCAATAGGCAAAACTTTGTATAATCACAATGTAAGCCACCACAATATATATCTCCTGCTGGCTTTAACATTCACAATATATATCCTGTTATGTCCTGTTAGCCTTAAATATATATCCTGTTGGCCTCAAAATTCACAAAGTAATCTTAGGATGTTCTCTCTGTTACTCTAAACATATACCCAGTTAGTCACAGCATCCACAATACGTATACTTTCTGTTGTTATCCCTAAATGTCCTGTTATGCTATGTGAATATCCTGCTCCTTAAAAAAAAAAAAAACAACGCAATTCAAACAAACATAATTCTCAAGAATTATGTTATCTGCTTATGTAAAATGCTGTTTTGCCCAACCCAAGTGCACTCTGATTTAAATTACTGTATAAAACTCCCCATTATCTTACATTTGAGGGCATAGGTCTATTATGTAGTGCTTAGCTCCACTAGGCTGGCCAGTCAATAAAGTCTTGGCTTTCCTCAACCTCTTTTGAGTGGCTTTTGCTCTTTCCTGGTCCAGATTTTGTATAACAGTAATACTGGGCCTAACAAAGTCTAGATAGACATTAGTCATCCAAGTGGGTGACCAAAATCGTTAGACCCAACATTTCCTTTTAAAAGTCTTTGCTCTTAACGTGTACACTTGTTATATGACTTGTTTCCCCATTGGATCACTACTACCTAAGCAACTACAGTTGTAACCTTACTGTTGTTCATAGCTTCAACTCATATTGTGCCCACGAGGTCTTTTCTCTATAAAACTTTTCCTGAAAGTAGTTCTTCAACAACTTAA
Organism: Fukomys damarensis; assembly: GCF_012274545.1. Lineage (NCBI taxonomy): Eukaryota > Metazoa > Chordata > Mammalia > Rodentia > Bathyergidae > Fukomys > Fukomys damarensis. Next base: position 22,555,894 of record NW_022900936.1, read on the forward strand.
TTTTGAGCCCTCTCCTGCTTCTCCAGAGCTGTATTTTATCCCCTCAATAAATATTTCCTATTCTTAATCTTTGTTTTTCTTAGAATTCATTCTTTGATTTTTAGAGAACATGAACTTTGCATATCGACATCTAACAGTTTAGGAGATATAATATCTCCTTATATCATACTTGGAGATCATGATATCACTTTCTATATCAAAAGTTGGCAGCACAAATAATTATAAGAATATTTAGAAAGGCTGTCCATCAACGCTTTGACTTAGAATATTGATATCTCACATCTACTGATTTGATATAATGATACTAATTCATCTCTATGGTATTCTTTCTGTAAACCCATCATTTTACACTAATTTTGAGAAAAACTTCAGAAAATTCTATAATGGAAAATCTTCTACAGAATTCCTGACCAGAACTTAATAGTATCAAAGTTATCTAAAAGAAAGAATTCTAATATGTAACAAGGGAGAAGACATTAATAGAGCATGATGACAAAATGAAATAGTGTTCCACACTGAATTCGGGGGTAGAAAAAGAATGTTAATGAGAAATGTAGTGAAATTCCATTAAAGTATGGGAAAATAACTAATATGTTGATGATAGTTATTACTAATCATGGATTTTTGTTGTCACAAGTTTAGCATCATTTTGATTTTAAAAACAGAAAAATCTTGAGCGGAATATTTGTAAATGTAAAAGTTTTCATAAATAGAAATTTTACTGACAATAGAAAATTTTGAATATAATCAAGTTCTGTTGAATATAATCAAGCTTCTGTTTGTAAAAATATGCAATACAGAAATATGCAGCACAGAAAAATATAAAATACAAAAACGTAAAATCCTACATCCCAAGAAAGATAGTGGAAGTATTTTGTCTGCCAAATCATTATTATCCAAAACACAAACAATTATTAATCATTTATAGAGGATAGAAATAATAGGAAATGAATAAAAGAATTGGCAAGCATTTTAGAAAGAAAACCTCTTGCTGAAATAGTGCTGGAAAAACTGGGCTTCAGCTTGTCAAATATTAAAACTAGACCCATATTTTTTACCATGCACTAAACTAAAATCAAAATGGATAAAAATTCTAAATAATAAAACAGAAACACTAAATTTGCTGGAAGATAGGTTAGGTAGAACCCTTGAAGACACTGGTGTAGGAAAAGAGGGAAACTAGCACAGGATCTAGCACAAAGTATCAACAGTTGGGATCTCATCTTATTAAAAAGTTTTTGAACAGCAAGAGAAACCACCAACAGAGTGATGAGAGAACTCACAACATAAGAAAATATTTTTACCAGCCATTCCTCAGACAAAGGACTACTATCTAGAATATGTAAAGAACATTAAAAAAATCAGACCCCCAAATTTAAACACCCAATCCAAAAATGGGCATCTGAAATGATTTGACATTTATCACAAGAACAAGTAGAAGCAGCAAATAAATATGAAAAAATGTTCAATATCACTGGTCATTAAGGAGATGCAAATGAAAATATCATTGAGATTCCATCTCACTCCAGAAAGAATGGCTGGTATCAAGAAATCAACCAATAACAAATGCTGGTGGGGCTGTGGGGTAAATGAACCCTTTTCCACTATTGGTGAGAGTGTAGACTGGTGCAACCACTGTGGAGATCAGTGTGGAGATTCTTGAAAATCTAGGATTAGAGGTCCCACTTGACCCACCTATCCCCCTTAGGGGTATGTTCTCAAAAGAATTAAAATTGACAAACCACAGTACACACCTATGTTTATAGTCACAAAATTTATAATAGCTAAATTTTGAAGACAACTAAAATGTCCATCAACTGGTGATTGGATAAAGAAACTCATCCATAAAGAAAGGTAAACTAGAGACATTTATAGCTAAATGGATACACATTGAGGCCACACACCCTGTACTTTCCCAAGTCTCGTCCTTGGACTACCTAATATGCACGCTCTCAAGCCTTGTTCTTGAAAGGTAGCCTCAGCTCTCTTTCCCTAAGCCCTCTTCCCACCAATGATCCCATTAAAGGCCCCATAATCTGTCAGAAGGGATCTTGTCTGGTCGAAGTACCAAAGCAAGACATCTCAGGTTTATTCTGAAATAAATCAGTACTGTTGAGGTTATACCTTTGGATAACAACCCCCCCAAAGAAACCTAAAAATAAATTGGCTGAAAGGAAACTGAGGACTTATAATTTACCATAACCTAATATAGACTTTATGGATAACTAAAAGAGATGCTACTGTACAGTTGGTATTAACCTTACCTGACATTCATGTTCTTTGTATCCTGAACAAAAACTTGAGCAAGACACAGAAGTACTGAGGAAGAAAGAATTATTAAACAAAGTGTACTCCACAGAGAGGCAGTATGCCAGTAAGAAAGCTCAACCCTTCTGATTTATGTTTGAGGCTAAAGTATATTCAGATATTGCCTAATGTGCAGAGCTCAGAGGCAGCATTGCCAGTAATGATAGTACACCTTCAGGAAAGGAAGACAGGCAAAGCCAGAATAGCAGTTGCAGTGAGTTCTAGGCTGGCTTTTCTTTTGTTCTCATAGAATTTGAGGAGTGATTATGGTGGTAACTTACTGAACTCTGTCCAATCAATTGAGTCTCCATCCTCATATCCAGAGGGGGAATTTTGCAACTTTCACTGCACAAATTGGAAATAGGATGGCTCCAAAGCCATGGGGCATGGAAGGAGGTGATCAAAATATCAGCCCTACTAATATTATAATAATCATGGGGTTTACTAGGTAATTCTGAAGCAATTAGAGTATGTGTTCCTAAAACTCATGTCAAAGGTAAAGAAAGCCTGATGAAGGGCAGGAGTATTTTTTTAGGCTCATGGAAAAGATCATGAGGACAGGATGTTTTGGGGTCTCTGAAAGCAAGAAAGCATCCTGTCTGTTATGAGTCTAAATCTAGGATGTCTCCAAGGTTGTATAGATTCTGTTTTAGCAATACAAGGTAATAATAAGCAGATAACTCATTAATTTCTAGATTTAATCAATATTAATTATATATGTATAATGTCATTGAACTGTACCCAATAAATTATATAATTTTAATTTAAAATAATTTAAATACACTGAAAATATGTACAAGATAAGCAAATTTATACAAGTTTTGTTCAAAATGATTTATTTCAAAGGTAAAAGAAATTTTTACTGACTTTGCATTCATTTGCAATGAAATTTTGAAAACTTTTATCCAGAGGCTAGAATAATAAAAAAATGTCCAATCTTGACATAGTCTTTCTTGAAACTTTGGATGAGAACAAGGAAGATGATTTATAATGAATATAAAGTATACTTCAGTATTTCTATAACAATAATCCTTATTTTTCATTTTATTTTAGCCTATACAATTGGTTTGGAGGAAACCAGAATATTCTACCTCTATTTATTATCATAATAAAAGAGGTAAAATTATAATAATTATAAAAATACCTATGCATATAAATTTTGCATTTGCTGAATATTTGCAATTGTAATATGTTTAGCTGTTGTACAATAATAATTTTAATTATGTTTTAAGTTTTATGAATGCTTACTTTATCTATGCAGAATATTTTAGTAATACATTTTAAAATAAATTTATTTCACAAAATTGATTTGGATAGATTTTTATGACCTTGTTCTGACATCACAGTAAAAGTGACTTCATTTAAAATTGCATAATATTTCACAGTTTTGGAGAGTGCCCTATTAGGCATACTAGGTAATTTTCAATAGATAAACATAGTATGATTTTGGGTGGTGATGGTGAAGTTCAAATTATTTTCCACATTTTGTGCCCCGAGAAGTCATTTAAACTGTTGGAATTTCTCTGTGCTATGAAAGATTAATTTATGAGCACAGAGGCTTAAGGGAAATACTTTCTTGAACAAATCTCCTTTTTAAAAAATGAGAGATTCATCCCCGGGTATATTTTAGCTCAGCACATATGTTTATGCCAATAAAGAGATGAAATCATCAGTTATTACAGAGAACACCCTAGGGAAATGTTAAACATATTCACTTAAAGATATAAATAATAATGGCAAAGTACAATTGACCTATTCTCAATCAAGAAGTGACTTATATGTACCTTATTGAGAAACAAATCATTTCTTCCCATGTTTATTTTATCATTCAGCTAGTTTTACATTTTAGCTTTTCTAAGCACATACATCTAAATAGTCTAGATGTATTTGAGCCTCTGGCAAATGATATGAATAATAAAAGGTAAAATAGATTTTTTAAAGTGTAACTATTTTCAAAATGTTTCTTATATAGCAAATTATATGTATCACTGATTATTCAGTAAATGTTGGGTAATAGGAAAGAAAATTAAAGTATTATTGTGTATGATCTCTTAGTCTCAGGGTAACTACCAAAGAAAGTGATATTTAATTAGACTTTCAATTATTTTAAGCTTCTTCTCGATTTCCACATTTTTTTATATATAATAGGTGTGACATATATTTATATATAAGATGTAAGCATATCTTAAAGATATAAATAATTCATAATTGTGTAACCTGATTTAGCAATATATTTAACATTTCAAGGAAAATATTTAAATACTTATTACAGTTATTGAAATTAGTGTTAGTTTTATTTTTCCTAGACTTAATGATTCTTCACATGCAGGCTATGAAGTGCCATTGTATTAGGTAGCAAACACCACAGCTAACCTTAAGGCCAAATCTAATGCTGATACTAACTATGAAATCCACACTCCAAAAGACAGGCACAGAAATTCCAAGGCTATCACTCAACCTAATCCTAGCACTAACCCTAACACTAAAGGATCTACTTATATTCCTGAAGCATTCCTAGCAATGAAACTCAAATTAACACCAACACTCACTTACACTACACAGGTAGTGAATTGGACATGGACAGTCTAGTCCTTCCCCTAAATCTAAGTGTAACCTTACCCTCAAGCCAAACACTATGCTTTATATCCACAGTGCAATACTTAGGTCCATGGAAACCCACAGTATACCTCACCCTCAAAAAAGTCAGTGCCCTAACCTTCATTCTCACATGCAAATTATCAGGTATGTGAATTCCCTCAGAATCACACTCACCCATCCTAAACCTAACCCTAACCAAAAATATGATTCCTAAGTTCCCATATAGCGGTATTGAAATCCCTCAGTATGACTAACCCTAAGGCCGAATCTAATACTGATACAAACTATGAAACCCACACACCAACACCCAGGTCCAAAATTCAAAATCTATCACTCACCCTAAACCTATCCCTAACACTCAACCTGAAGGAGGTACTTACATTCCTAAATAATTCGTAACACTGAATGTTGAATTAACACCACCACTCATGCTCAAACACATACCAAACTGCACAGGTAGTGAAATGCGGAGTCTATTGCTAAAGCTGAATCTAAGGCTAAACCTACAATCAAGAGAAAAAATACAGAGAATATCCACGTTGCAAGGCCCAGGTCCTTGGAAACTCAAAGTACACTTCATCCTCAAACAATCAGTGCCCTAATCTTCATTCTCATATGCAAATTATCAGGTATGTGAATTCCTTCGGAATCACCCTCACCAATCCTAACCTAACCCTAACTAACAACATGATTCCTAATTTGCCATACACTGGTACTGAAATCTTTCACTATGCCAAAAGCTGAGGCCAAATCTAATGCTGACACTAACTATAATACGCAAGTACCAATACCAAGGTAGAGAAATTCCAAAGCTATAACTCACCCTAAATCTAAAGCTAACCCTAACCCTAACCCTAGCTCTCATAGAAATATTTATATTCCTCAATTATTCCTAACACTGAATGTTAAAATAACACCACCACTCACCATCAAACACATACTACTCTACAAAGTTAGTAATGTGGCGAATATTTTGTCTCCTAAACCTAAGTATAACCCTACTCACTAGCCAAACACTACCCATTATATACACACTGCTATGCTCAGGTCCTTGGAAAACCACACTACACCTTACCCTCAAAAAGTCAGTGACCTAACCATCATTCTCACCTGCAAATTATCAGGTACATGAATTCCTTCCATATCAACCTCATGAATACTAACCCTAACCCTAACCCACAAGATTATTCCTAAATTCCAATACGGCAGTATTGAAATCCTACAGGATGGCTAACTCTGAGGTGAAATCTAATGCTGATGCTAACTATGAAATCCACACACCAATACCCAGGTGCAGAAATTCCAAGGATATCACTCATGAAAATCCTAACCCTAACGCTAGAGGTACTTATATTCCTAACACTTAACATCAAATTAATACCAACACTCATGCTCAAACACACATTACGTTACACAGGTATGGAAATGGGGAGCCTATACCTTTCCCTAAATCTATGTCAAACCCTAGTCGCTACCAAAACTCTGCCCATTATATTTACACTGCAATGTACAAGGCCTTGGAAAGCCATAGCACAACTAACCCTCAAAAAGGCCAGTGACCTAACCTTCATTCTCATATGCAGGTTATCAGGTATGTGAATTCCTTCCTTATCACTCTCAACAATCCCAACCCTAACCACAAAAGACATCATGATTCATAAAGATCCATTCAGCAGTATGGAAATCCTTCACTACGGCTAACCCTAAGGCCAAATCTACTGCTGATACTAACTATGAATCCCACACACCAATACACAAGTACAGAAATTCCAAAGCTATCACCTACCTTAACGATACCCCTTAGCCAAGCCTACAAAGAGGTACTTATAATCCTAAATTATCCCTAATATAGTACATTAAATTAACACCACCACTCAACCTCAAAACACACACTACACTACACAGGTAGTGAAATGGAGAGTCTATTCCTAATCCTAAATTTAAGTCTAAACTTACTCCCTAGGTAAACGCTACCCATTATATCCAAAACATGAGGCTCAGGTCCTTGAAAGCCCAAAGTACACTTGAACCTCAAACAAATCACTGTCCTAAGCTTCCTTCTCACATGCAAATCATCAGGTACATTAATTCGTTCCATATCCCCTAGGGCAGTACTTGAAATTCTCTACTATGCCTAACATTAAGGCTACATCTTATGCTGATATTAACAATGAAACCCACACCACAGTACTCAGGTAGAGAAATTAAATATTACTTACTCTAAAGCTAAGTCTAAACCTACTCTCATGACAAGAACTACTTTTTATATCAACACTGCAAGGCTCATGTCCTTGGAAACCCACAGTACACCTCACCCTAAAACAGTCAGTGCCCTAACCTTCATTTTGAAATGCAAATTATCAGGTAGGTGAATTCCTTCCTTATCACACTCACCAATTCTAAACTTAACCCTAACTGACAAACTGATTCCTAAATTTCCATAAGGTGGTACTGAAATCCTGCACTGTGCCTAACCCCAAGGTGAAATCTCATTCTGATACTAACTATGAAACCCACACCCCAATACCCAGGTGGAGAAATTCTGAGGCTATCACTCACCCTGATCCTAATGCAAACTCTAACTCTAGCCCTAATCCTACCCTTGATGAGGTACTTATATTCCTACATGATTCCTAACACTGAAAGTCAAATTAACACCAACACTCACCCTCCAACACACACTACACTACACAGGGAATTAAATGGGCAGCCTATATCATCCACTAAATCTAGGTCTAACCCTACTCACTAGTCAAACACTACTGATTATATTGAGACTGCAATGCTAAGGCCCTTGGAAACACACAGTATACCTCAACCTCAAAAAGGACAGTGCCCTCACCTTCATTGTCACATGCCACTTATCAGGTACATCAGTTCCTTTCATATCATAATCAGCAATCCTAACCCTAAAACTAACCAACAACCTGATTCATAAGTTTCCATAGGGCAGTACTTGAAGTTATGCACTATGCCTAACCCTAAGGCAAAATCTCATGCTGATACTAACTATGAAACCCACACAACAATAACCTGGTACAGAAATTCCTAGGCTATCACTCACCTTAATCCTATGGCTAACACTAAACCTAATCCTAACACTAAGCCTCAAGGTGGTACTTATCTTCCTACATCATTCCTAAAATTGAACGTCCCATTAACACCAACACTCACCTTCAGACACACACTACACTACACAGGGAGTGAAATAGGAAGACTATTCCATCCCTTAAATCTAGTTCTAACCCTATTCCCTAACCCAATCCTACCCATTATATCCAGACTGCAAAGTTCATGTCCTTGAAAAGCCACAGTACTTCTCACCTTCAAAAAACTCACTGCCCTCACCTTCCTTCTCATATTCAAATTATCTGGTAAATGAATTAATTCCATATTATGCTCAACAATCCTAACCCTAACCCCTAGCTGACAACCTGATTCCAAAGTTCCCACAGGTCAGTACTTGAAATCCAGCACTGTGACTTGCCCTAATATGAAATCTCATGCTGATACTAATTATTAAACCCACACCCCAATACCCAGGTAGAGAAATTCCAAGGCTATCACTCACCCTAATTCTAACCCTAATCCTAACCGTAAACCTTGAGGAGGTACATGTATTCCTACATCATTCTTAATGCTGAATGTCAAATTAACACCAACACAAACTCTAAAACAGACACTACACTACACAGGGAGCAAAATGGGGTTACTATTCCATCCAGCAAATCTAGCTCTAACCCTGTTCGCTAGCCAAACACTACCCATCACATCCAGACTGCAAATCTAAGGTCTTGGGAAACCTACAGTACACCCCACCCTCAAAAAAGTGACTGCCCTCAGCTTGATTCTCACATGCCAATTATCAGGTACATCAATTCTATCTTTATCATGCTTACCAATCCTAACCCTAACCCTAACTGATAATCTGATTCCTAAATTCCCATAAGGTGGTACTTGAAATCCTGAACTGTGCCTAACCCTAAGGTAAAGCTCATGCTGATAATAACTATGAAACCCACACCCAATGCACAGATTGAGAAATTCCAAGGCTATCACTCGCCCTAATCTTATGGTGAACCATAACCGTAAAACTAACCCTCGAGGAGTTATTTATATTCCTACATCATTCCTAACACTGAACATCAAATCAACAGCAACCCTCAATATCGAACATACAATACACAACACAGGGAGTGAAATCAGAAGCCTATTCCATGTCCTACATCTAGGTCTAGCCCTACTCACTAACCAACTACTACCCATTGTACCCAGACTGCAATGCTCAGGTCCTTGGAAATCCACAGTACACTATACCCTCAAAAAAGTCAGTGCCCTCACCTTCATTCTCACATGCCTATTATCAGGTACATCAATTCCTTCTGTATCACGTTCAGAAAACCAAACCCTAACCCTAACCAAAAACCCGATTCCTAAATTTCCATAGGGCGGTACTTGAAATCCTGCACTGTACCTAATCCTAAGGCGAAATATCACGCTGATGCTAAATATGAAAACCACACCCCAAAACCCAGGTAGAGAAACTCCAAGGGTATCATTCACCCTAATCCTAACGCTGACACTAACCCTAACCATAATCCTAACACTGGAGGAGGTACCTATATTCCTACATCATTCCTAACACTGAACGTAAAATTAACACCAACATTCTCCCTCAAACACACACGGCACCAAAGAAGGAGTAAATGGGAAGTGTATTCCGTCCCCTAAATCTAGGTCTAACCCTACTCCCTAGCCAAACCCAAGCCAATATATTGGGTCTGCAACGCTCAGGTTCTTGGTAACCCACAGCACACCTCAAACCACAAAAATTTAAGTGCCCTCACCTTCATTCTCACATGTGAATTATTAGATAAGTGAATTTCTTCTGGAGCACGCTTACAAATCATAACCCTAACCTAATCGATAACCTGATCCCTCAGTTCCCATAGAGTGGTACTTGAATTCCTGCACTGTGCCTAACCATAAGGCGAAATCTAATGCTGACACTAACTATGAAATCCATACCCCAATACCCAGGTAGAGAAATTTGAAAACTATAACTCACCCTAACCCTAACCTTAACCCTAACCCTAACCCTAATGCTAACCCTTCTGGAGGAATTTATATTCTTCATCATTCCAAACACCGAACATCAATTTAACAACAACCCTCATCCTCAAACACACACTACAGTACAGTAGGAATTAAAAGCAGAGCCTATTCCATGTCCTAAATCTAAGTCTAAAGCCACTCTTTAGGGAAACACTACCAATTGTGTAAAGATAGCAATGCTCACTTTCTTGGAAACCCACAGTACACCTCACTCTCAAAAAATTCAGCGCCCTCACCTTCATTCTTACATGCCAATTATCAGGTATGAGAATTCCTTCCATATCGTGCTTACCAGTCCTAAACCTAACCCTACCTGGCAACATGATTCCTAAGTTCCCATTGGGCGGTACTTGAAATCCTGTACTGTGCTTAACCCTAAGGCAAAATCTAATCTAATGCTAATATTAACTATGAAACCCACACCACAATATCCAGGGCAAGAAATTCCAAAGCTATCATTCACCCTAATCCTAACACTAACCCTAACCTTAACCCTAATCTGAACCCTCAATTATGTACTTATATTTCTACATCATTCCTAACACTGAACATCAAATTAACACCAACACTCACCCTCAAACACACACTACACTACACAGGGAGTGAAATGAGGAGCCTATTGCACCTCCTAAATCTAGCTCTAACAATACTCCCTAGACAATCACTACCCATTATATCCAGATGGCAATATTCAGGTCCTTGGAAACCCACAGTACACCTCACCCTCAAAAAAGTCAGTGCTGCCACCTTCATTCTCACATGCCAATTGGCAGGTACATCAATTCCTTCTATATGATGCTCAACAGTCCTACCACTAACCCTACCTGACAACCTGATTCCTAAGTTCCCATAAGGCAGTACTTGAGATCCTTCACTATGCCTAGCCCTAAGATGAAATCTCATGGTGATACCACCTATGAAACCCACACCCCAATACCAAGGCAGAGAAATTCCAAGGCTATCACCCACCCTAGTCCTAACCCTAACCCTAACTGAACATCATTAACACCAACACTCACCCTCAAACACACACTACACTACACAGGGAGTGAAATGAGGAGCCTATTGCACCTCCTAAATCTAGCTCTAACAATACTCCCTAGACAATCACTACCCATTATATCCAGATGGCAATATTCAGGTCCTTGGAAACCCACAGTACACCTCACCCTCAAAAAAGTCAGTGCTGCCACCTTCATTCTCACATGCCAATTGGCAGGTACATCAATTCCTTCTATATGATGCTCAACAGTCCTACCACTAACCCTACCTGACAACCTGATTCCTAAGTTCCCATAAGGCAGTACTTGAGATCCTTCACTATGCCTAGCCCTAAGATGAAATCTCATGGTGATACCACCTATGAAACCCACACCCCAATACCAAGGCAGAGAAATTCCAAGGCTATCACCCACCCTAGTCCTAACCCTAACCCTAACCCTAACCCTGGAGGAGTTACTTCTATTCCTATGTGATATCTAACACTGAACATCAAATTAACATCAACACTCACTCTCAAACACACACAACATTACACAGGGAGTGAGATGGGGACTTACTGCATGTCCTAAATCAAGCTGTAACACTACCATTATATCCAGCTAGCCAATCACTACCCATTATATCCAGACAACAATGTTCAGGTCCTTTAGACGTGCACAAAGTACATCTAAACTTTAAAAAAGTCAGTGCCCTCTCCTTCCTTCTCACATGCATATTATCAGGTATGTGAATTCCTTCCCTATCACCCTCACCAATCCTAAACCTAACCCTAACTGACAACCTGATTGAGGAGATACTTCTGTTCCTACATCACTCCAAAGACTGAAGAGCTAATTAACACCCAAACTCACCCTGAAATACACACTACACTACCCAGGGTGTGAAATGGGGAGCCTATTAAGTCTGCTAAATCAGGCTCTAGCCCTAATCCCTAGCCAATCACTACTCATTTTATCCAGACTGCAATGACCAAGTCCTTGGAAACCCACAGTACATCTCACCTTCAATAAACTCACTGCCCTCACCTTCCTTCTCACATGCAAATTATCAGGTATTTGAATTCCTCTCCTATCTTGCTCACGAATGGCAAAGCTAACATTAAAGGATGACCTGATATCTAAATTCCCATAGGGCGGTACTTGAAATTCTGCACTGTGGCTAGCCCTAAGGCAAAATCTCATGCTGATACTAACTATGAAACCCATACCTAAATACCCAGGTAGAGAAATTCCAAGGCTATCGCTCACTCTAATCCTAACACTAACACTAACCCTAACCCTAGAAGAGTTACTTCTGTTCCTACATCAATCCTAACACTGAACATCAAATTAACACCTACACTCACCCTCAAACACACACAACACTAAACAGGAAGCAAAATGGGGGCCTATTGCGCCTCCTAAATCTAGCTCTAACACTACTCACTAGACAATCTCTACCCATTATAACCAGATGGCAATGTTCAGGTCCTTGGTAACAAAAGCACATCTAAACTTTCAAAAAGTCACTGCCCAGCCCTTCCTTCTCACATGCAAATTATCAGGTACAAGAATTCCTTCTGTATTATGCTCACCAATTGAAACACCAACCCCAACCAACAACTTGATTCCTAAGTTCCCATAGGGTGGTACTTGAAATCCTGCACTAAGGCTAGACCTAAGGTGAAATTTCATATTGATACTAACTATGAAACCCATACATCAATACCCGGGTAGACAAATTCTAAGGCTATCACTCACCATAATCCTAATACTACCCCTAACCCTAACCCTAAACCTAGAGGATGTTCTTATACTATACATCATTTCTAACACTGAATGTCAAATAAACACCAACACTCACTCTCAAACAAACACTACACTATGCAGGGAGTGAAATTGGGAGCCTATTCCATCACCTAAATCTAGGTCTAACTCTGCTTTCTAGCTAAACCCAACCCATTATACTGGGACTGCAATGGTCAGGTCCTTGGAAAACTACAGTTCACCTCACCCTGAAAAAAAAGTCTGTGCCCTCCCCTTCATTCTCCCATGCCAATTATAAGGTACATCAAATCCTTCTGTATGACGCTCAACAGTCCCTACCTGACAACCTGATTCCTAAGTTCCCATAGGGTGGAACTTGAAATCCTGCAGTACGCCTAACCCTAAGACAAAATTTCATGCTGATACTAACTGTGAAATCCCCACCCCAATAACCAGGTATAGAAATACCAAGGCTATCACTAGCCCTAACCTAACACTAATCTAACACTGACCCTAAACCTAAACCTCGAGGAGGTACTTATCTTCCTACATCATTCCCAAATTAACACCAACACTCACCCGCAATCATGCAATAAACGACCCAGGGAGTGAAATGGAGAGCCTATTCTGTCTCCTAAATCTCGCTCTAATCCTGCTCAAAAGTCAAACACTACCCATTATATGAGACAACAATATTCAGGTCCTTGGAAACCCACAGTACATCTCACCTTCAAAAAGGTCTCTGCCCTCACCTTCTTTCTCACATGCAAATTATCAGGTACATGAATACCTTCCGGATCACACTCACCAACCCTAACGCTAACCAACAACCTGATACCTAAATTCCCATAGGGTGGTATTTGAAAGCCTGCAATGTGTCTAGCCCTAAGGCAAAATCTCATGCTGATACTAACTATGAAAGCCCCACACCAATACACAAGTAGAGAAATTCCAAGGCTCTCACTCACCCTATTCCTAATGCTAACACTAATCCTAACCCTAACTATAAACCTGGATGAGGTACTTCTATACCTACATCATTCCTAACACTGAACGTCATATTAACACCAACACTCACCTTCAAAAACACACTACACTACACAGGGAGTGAAATGGGAAGCCTATTGTGCCTCCTAAATCTAGCTCAAATCCTACTCGCTAGCCAATCACTACCCATTACATCCAGACTGCAATGGAAACTCACAGTACATCTCATGTTCGATAAACTCACTGCCCTCACCTTCCTCCTCATGTGCAAATTATCAGGTATGTGAATTTCTTCCATATCACACTCACCAATGTGAACCCTAACCATAACTGACAACCTGATACCTAAGTTCCCATAGGGCAGTACTTTAAATCCTGCACTGTGCCTACCCCTAAGGCGAAATCTCATGCTGATACTAACTATGAAACACAAACACCAAAACCCATGTAGAGAAATTCCAACGCAATCACTCACTCTAATCCTAACCCTAACCCTAACCAAACCCTAACCCTCGAGGAGGTTCTAATATTGTTACATCATTTCTGACACTGAAGGTCAAATTAACACTAACACTCACCCTCAAACACACACTACACCACACAGGGAGTGAAAGTGGGTGCCTATTCCGTATCCTAAATCTGGGACTAACCCTACTCACTAACCAAACACTACCCATTATATCCAGACTACAATGCTAAGGTACTTGGAAACCCACAGTACAACTCACACTCAAAAGAGTCAGTGCCCTCACCTTCATTCTCACATGCCACTTATCAGGTACAGCAATACCTTCCACATCATGCACACCAATCCTAACCCTAACTCTGACAATGTGATTGCTATGTTCCCATAGGGCAGTACTTAAAATCCTGCACTGTTCCTGGCCCTAAGGAGAAATCTCATCCTGATAATAACTATGAAACCCACATCCCAACACCCAGGTAGAGAAATTCCAAGGCTATCACTCACTCTAATCAAAATGCTAACCCTAACCCTAAACCGAACCCTGGAGGAGGTACTTATATTCGTTCCTAATTCCTAAAACTGAACTTCAAATTAACACCAACACTCACCCTCAAAAACACACTTTACTACTCGGAGTGAAATGGGGAGACTGTTTCTTGTCTGAAATCTGGGACTAGAACTACTCGCTATACAAACACTAGCCACTATATCCAGACTGCAATGCTCAGGTCCCTGGCAATCCAGAGCACACCTCACCCTCAAAAAAGTCAATGCATGCACCTTCATTCTCACATGCCAATTATCAGGTATGTCAATACCTTTCTTGTCCTGCTCACCCATTCTAACCCTAACCCTAACCCTAACAGACAACTTGATTCCTCAGTTCCCATAGGGCGGTATTTTAAAACCTACTCAGTACATAACCCTAAGGCGAAATCTCATGCTGATACTAACTATGAAACCCACACCCCAATACCCAGGTAGAGAAACTCCAAGGCTATCTCTCACCCTAATTCTAAAGCTAACCCTAACCCTAACCCTAACGCTGGAAAGGTACTTATATCCCTACATCATTCCTAACACTGAACATCAAACTAACACTAACACTCACCCTCAGACACATACTACACTACACAGGGAGTGAAATGGGGAGCCTATTCCATGTCCTAAATCTAGGTCTGACACTACTCTCTAGCCAAACACTATCCATTATATCCAGACTGCAATGCTCAGATCCTTGGAAACCCATAGTACACCTCATCCTCAAAAAAGTCAGTGAGCTCACCTTCATTCCCACATGCCAATTATCAGGTATGGCAAAACCCTCCTTATCATGTGCACCAATCCTAACCTAACTCTACTGACAACCCGATTCCTAAATGCCCATAGGGCGGTACTTGAAATCATGCACTGTGCCTAACACTAAGGTGAAATCTCATGCTGATACTAAATATGAAACCCACACTCCAATACCCAGTTAGAGAAACTCCATTGCTATCATTCACCCTAATCCAAACACTGACACTAACCCTAAATATAACCTTCCAGGAGATACTTATATTTCTACATTAATCCTAACACTGAACATCAAATTACCACAAACACTCACCCTCAAACACACACTACACTACACTACACACGGAGTGAAATGGGGACCTATTCCACCCCCTAAATCTAGGTCTTACCCTACTCCCTAGCCAAACACTACCCATTATATTCAGACTGCAATTCTCCGGTCCATGGAAACCCTCAGTACACCTTACCCTCAAAAAAGGCAATGCCCTCACCTTCCTTCTCACATGCCAATTATCAGGTACGTGAATTGCTTCCATATCACACTCACTAATCTTAACCCTAACCCTAACAGAAAATCTGATTCCTAAATTACTACAGGGAGGTACTTGAAATCCTGCGCTGTACCTAACCCTAAGGCAAAATCTAATGGTGATACTAATTATGAAACCCATACCTCAATACCCAGGAGTAGAAATTCCAAGGCTATCACTCAGCCTAATCCTAACTCTAACCCTAACCCTAACACTAATTCAAAACCTTGATTAGGTATTTATATTCCTACATCATTCCTAACACTGAATGTCAAATTAACACCAACACTCACCCATAAACACACACTACACTTCACAGGGAGTGAAATCGGGAGCCTATTCCATCTCCTTAATCTAGCTCTAACCCCACTCGCTAGCTGAACACTAACCATTATATCGAGACAGCAATGCTCAGGTCCTTGGTAAAACACAGTACACATCACCCTCAAAAACGTCAGGGCCCTCACCGTCATACTCACATTCAAATTATCAGGTATGTCAATTTGTTCCATATCTTGCTTTCCCATCCTGACCCTCAACCTAACCTCCAACTTGATTCAGAAGTTTCCGTAGGGCAGTACTTGAAATCCTGAAGTGTGCCTAAACCTAAGGGGAAAACTCATGCTGATACTATCTGTGAATCCCACACCTCAATACCCAGATGCAGAAATTCCAATACTATCATTCATCCTAATCCTAATGCTAACTCTAACCCTAACCCCATCCTTAAGCCTGGAGGAGATACTTATATTCCAACATCATTCCTAACACTGAACAGCAAATTAACCTAACACTCACCCTCAAACACACACTACACTACACAGGGGGTGAAATGGGGTGCCTATTCGGTCCCCTAAATCTATTTAAAACCCTATTTGGTAGCCAAACACTACCCACTATATTGAAACTGAAATGCTCAAGTCCTTTGAAATCCAGAGTTCACTTCACCCTCAAAAAAGTTAGTCCCTCGCCTTCATTCTCACATGCCAATTATCAGGTATGTCAATCCCTTCCATATCAAGCTCCCTAATCCTAACCCTAACCCTAATGAATGACCTGATTCCTAAATTCCCATAGGGCAGTACTTGAAATCCTGCACTGTGCCTAACCCCAAGGTGAAATCTCATGCTGATACTATGAAACCTACACCTCTCAACCACATCACTCAACCTAATCCTAACACTAACCCTAACCCTAAACCTAAACTTGGAGGAGGTACTGACATTCCTACATCATTCTTAAAATTGAAAGTCTAATTAATACCAACCCTCACCCTCAAACACACACTACACTACACAGGGAATGTAATGGGGAGACTATTCCGGCCCCTAAATCTAGGTCTAACTCTACTCACTAGGCAAACTGTATCTATTATATTGAGACTGCAATGCTCTCGTCCTTTGAACCCCACAGTACACCTCACCCTCAAAAAAGTCAGTGCCCTCACCTCCATTCTCACGTGCCAATTATCAGGTTTGTCAATTCCTTCACACTCAACAATCCTAACCCTAACCCTACCTGACAACCTGATTCCTAATCTCCCATAAGGCGGTACCTGAAATCCTGCATTGTTCCTAACCCTAAGGTGAAATCTCCTGCACATACTATGTAACCCACACCCCAATGCCCAGGTAAAAAAATTCCAGTGCTACCACTCACTCTAATCCTAACCCCAACCCTAATCCTCACCCTAAAGTAGTTACTTGTATTCCAAATCATTCCTAACACTGAATGTCAAATTAACACCAATACTCACCCTCAAACACACACTACACTACACAAGTATTAAATGTGGAACCTATTCCAGATAATTGTTTTTAAAATGTTAATAGCGGGCCAGGGATTTAGCTCAGTGGTTAGGTGGCCTGCCTTGCAAGCACAAGCACCCGAGTTCAATCCCCAGAAGAAAAAAAAAAAATTTAATAGAACTGATTTTCTGTTACAAATGTCAACTTGAGTCAATTAAAATTTTCCCTGAAATTTTGTGAGCAGGTAATAAGGCTCTCTGTGAATCCCAGCTTACTTTTTGTTTAAGTAATTATTTATTCATTTTGTAGACACAAGAAATGTGAAGTTTTATCTCAGGTATTTAGCAGTATGACATGTAAAATAATGTTCTTTAGATATGTGTCAAACTTACAAGAATTCAATCACTTACTTGTACTAGAAAGCAGTATAATTTGGTCAGAACATTCACAAATATTTTTAAAGTTTTACATAAAGGAGGGAACATTGATGAATTTTCTCAAAATGAGTATCTAAATGTTCAGGGTTTTGCTAACTAAAATATATAGTTAGAAATGCCATTGAATTATAATTAAAAATTACTTGAATTAATATCATATTCCTCTTTAGCCTCTATTCTCAAAAGTGCACATTCACTGTGCAGATTTTTCCTACTTGATACTTACCAGAAAGAATACACTTATGCACTGTTTGAATTATACTAATAGACAACTGATTGTATCCTTGAAATTGAAATTTTAACATGCTTTACCTGGCAACTCTCTAGTTATTTCAGATGGAGGGAGTTAAAGTGATGTCTTTTCAAAGACATTTAAGCTAAAATAAAATATAAAGTAGGACTATGCAAAAGAGGTAAAAATGGAAAATGATATCTAGATAAATGAACCCATTTGGAAGAAAATATTTTATGTTCCTGAAACTGAGAAATGTTGCAACATCTATTATGAGGCAAAAGAATAAACTAAAAAAATGGCGAGCACCAAGTCAAGATCTAAATTCTGAGAAAAAAACTTTGAGGAAGAAAGAGTAGATGGTTAAGCAAGCCTGGCAATAAAGAAGGAAAAAGAAAAATATGGTGGTAGAAACCTACAGGTAGAGACTCTGCATTTTAATGGTCTTATGAAAAGCATACTTTGAGAACAAGTATGTGGGAGTGAGTCGTTTTGTAGCAGTCCTCCTAAGAGATTTATACTGAAGCTTTTATTTCTTTAGGGAATTGGTAAAGGATAACTGAGATTTACGTTGCCATATAAACACCTCCACAATTTGTTTCTGCT
This sequence comes from Fukomys damarensis, assembly GCF_012274545.1. Lineage (NCBI taxonomy): Eukaryota > Metazoa > Chordata > Mammalia > Rodentia > Bathyergidae > Fukomys > Fukomys damarensis. Next base: position 22,574,963 of record NW_022900936.1, read on the forward strand.
ACTGCACGTGATATTTTTGTGTTGATGAAATTGGCATGGCCAATACAACTGTTCACTATGCAGAAAACAGTATTTGTACTTTGTATAGTAACCAGGTTTAGAAGGAATGCGGTCCTTTTGTTGACTGCCTGTGAGGATCAGGTTAAAATCTGGCCGAATCAGGAGCGCTACACCCATCACTCCTGAGAAAACTTTGAGTCCTGTTAGGGCTGGAATAATCCGCCCCCTCGGGTGTGTATAGATCTGACCTTAGACAGATAAACTGTTCCTCTGGAGAACCTCTGAATTTCTGACTCCATTCACCTCAGCCCCTAAAGCATAAGATCCAAAAACTAACATATGGCCGATAACTATGTGCCAAATATCCCAGCACCACACTGGTTTCAGCCCTGCCTTACCCTATCCAATAGAGACACCCTGGACCCCCCACACTCACACCTTACCCTATATAAGCCTGTGCATTTGCTGAATAAAGCAGAAGTGTTCCAAAAACCTCCAAGGAGTCTTCGTGGTGATTCCACGCCTTGCCCTCCCAGTCCGGGCCCCCTGAACCCTGTACCCGAGGGGGCTCACGGACGAAAACAACAAGCCTGAAATATGAACACATGTAAAAGTGTTGTATTTGTAGATTTTTCAAAAGATTAAAGATTAAAGTAAGGATACCAAAATATTTCATATATGTAACAATGTGGATACTGTTTAAGAGAATACAAATATATTACTAGCTTGGTATTGGAATAAACAGAGCTCATATTTATAATTATGGTATTTATGTGACAGTTTTGAACACATGAGCAGGAGAGAATATTAGGGCCACTTTTTTTCCTTTAAATGATTTTGATAATCCTACAGAATTTTCACAAAAAAATTGTTTTGAATAGAAAATGTCATTTTTAAAGAGCTTTTAACTTAAGGACTAGGGCCCAACAGAAGCACTTTCCTTGAAGCACTGTCAGAGTCTTAGAACTATTGATATATCATTCATATATTTATATATTTATAAATTATATATGTAAGGTATATATTTTATATTATATGACATGATAATCTATATTATATATATAATTTATTATATGGTTTATATATTAACCGGAGATAGATGGAAATTAGATTTTTTAACTTACAGAGAAAAAAAGAATAAAACAACAATAGGGCCCGTGCGACCCTATTACACATTAGTTTTTGTTACATTTTTGGCAGTTTTTCATGATCAAGGAATAATAAAATCATTTCTTAGTGTATTTGCTTGCTTTTTGTATTTTTTTAAGCTTATTAACAGTACAATTGCTGAAACTATAAATGTTGACTCCTTCCTTCTGTCAATATTTTATGTAGTAAAATATCTTTGGCTGGCAAAGGGAAAATAAATCCTATACTTGTCTAACAAAAATTTGCGAGCTTCTGTTTGTGGTAGAACATTCTATATTGTAAAGAAAATTTTATCCAACACAAGGTAAGTTAAAGTAAATGATTAGTATTATAAAGCACCTCAATATGTAATAATCTTATATAGTTGGTATTTCTAGTCCTTGGAATTATTTAGTGTAGGGAAATCATAGAAATATTTAGAAAAATAATAGAAAAAGATACGATTGATGCTAGGTAGAAAGTATTGCATTTTAAGACTGTAATTGTTCAATGCTAAAGTCTGTAAATTGTATCGCTCTAAGCAACTTTCAGCTAAAAGGAATGCATTCTGTTCCTTGGTGATAAATGTCTACTCTACTGCCTTCATTAGGGATGCTCTTTCTAAATAGGATACAAGGCTCAGCTATCTGAATCCCCAGATGTAAAAACCCCTTGAAAAAATTATGAAAATTTAAAGAGAGGTGTCAGAACATGACTTTTTAACTGGTTAGTCACTCTGCCTTCTAAATACCTAAATATCAATTCTTACATATAGCTTATTTAATTTTTTTCACCAGTCATCTGTCACCAGGAATAGGCCCTTTTTAAAATATTTTCATGTCTGTCCTTTATAGAATCATAAGTATTGTTTGTAATAATCATTCAAATGACTAAATCAGAACATGGGAAAATGAACTGAATGGGCACGTCTTCAGAAAGAAAGTACAAATATGCAATAAGTACATGGAAAAATTTTTCATCATCATTGGCCATTAGGGAAATGTAAAGCAAAATAAGTAGGAGATTCCATTTTATATGCCAGAATGATTTTCATTCATCAACAACACAAAAAAAACAACAAATACTGGTGAGGAAGTAAGGAAAAAAGAAAACTACATTGATGGTGGAAAGGTAAACTTGAACAAATAATAAGGTAATCAGCATGTCAGTTCTGCAGATTTCTCAGAAACCCAAAACTGGAGATTCTAAATGACACCACTATATGTGTCCTTGGTATTTTACCAAATTAATTGAAGATATCATGTATTGTGGCATATTCATTTCATTTTGACATTTACATCTTAGGCTTAAAAGAGTCACTAAGACCATCGAAGCCAAAATTAATATTTAGCGAATTTATTACAACCCACTTCTGTTGGCAGTAGGACAGTGCTAAAATGTTTCTATTTTCCTTCAATGTGGACAAAAGTTCATTTTCAAAATATATCGAGAAAAATAATCTTCCCAATGCTTCTATGATTTTAATTATGATACAGCAGAAACAAAGCCAATCTTACGCATAATATGATATGAATACCATGTGAATTTCCAAATATCTCTATTTTATAATTTCTTTCTATGTTGATATCCTTTGTCTATTTCTTAAAGAAAAAATACTACATTAATAATTAATGGTAAATTGAAGAGAAAAGTGGACACCATTTTTCTTCTTTGCTAAAAAATATTTTTCTTCATATCCAGTGTAAAATTACATAATTTTATCTTTTTGACTGTTCATGATTTTGAGTATATTTTTATTTTCTCCTTGGGCCACTCTGTTTATCTCCTTAAAGTATCTCCTTCATTCTCAAATATTACATGAATGTAGAAGACACTTTCCTGACTTTTGCAACATTAAGCTTTTCTGTCTCTGCCTACATCCTAGCATTAATCAGAATCTGAAGAAGAATGCCTCAGCAGTTAAATTCCGTACTTCGTTCTTCTCCCTCCATCAAATCTCCATTTCCTGCAACCAATGAGGATCTAGAGGGCAAGGGAACCCTGGTTATGATATCAATTTGATTGATAGTCTAAATAAGGAGATTTTTGAAAGTGAGATGCATCCTATTCATACTTATACTGGGAAAGCACACAGGAACTATTTACTGAATATTGGGCCTGGGACCTGTGTGAGTATAGAGTTAGATGGAATGCTGAGCAAATTATCTTTCTAAGTGACAAAATTAACCACACAGACTTAAATATCATACAATTTATCTTATATGAAAAACTCAAATTAAAATTTAAAGCAAAGTAAAAGTAATACAAAGTATGAATATAGATCTTTCTCAAATTGGAAGGGGATTCAGAAATGAAGGGTAGGAAAATGAGATGAAAATTGTATTAAGACGTGTTCTGTACATGTGCCAACTTCACACAAGTAATATAAACATTATGTACTCTACGTATGTGGTAATAAAATTTAAATGAAATATTTTATATTCGTATTTGTTTTTCTCTATTTTTCATTTTAGAAATTGCAGCAATACATAGTTTTGCATATAATGCCCCCTAAAAAGCAAAGTTATTTCCCAAGAATAAAATCATTTGTTATAACTACTAAATTGAAAGTTTTAACTGCATTTCTAATTCTAATATATGTTTCTAAATGCTTTTCAAAAGTTTAAAAGCACTCACATTTTCACCAGTGTTGGGAATTATAGTCATATAGAACATTTTTTTACAGTCTTAACTCCTATTTTATTCCAGACTTGTATATGCCTAAACAATAAAATTAACCACCCTTTTAATACATTTAAATAGTATTTTTGAATAAGTAAATTATTGCATTTAATTGAACCAGTCTCTGAATTATGTAGGTTACAAACTGATTTAGCCACTTTACTTTGTTAATGCAATAGATTTGAAATATTATAAAATTAAAAACAGATAGATAATTATTAAGGCAGTCCTCACTGTACCGCTGTAGTATCTTACTAATTCACTTTTCTGAAATTGCCTCAAAATCATTATGTAAATATTCCACCCATAACAATAAGATTTAGAATTTCAGAAATAATGCATTGATTTTGAAAAAATAAGTTACAGTATATCTTCCTTCCCAATTTTATGAAATTATCTTTCTAATGTTCAAATCTTCTATTGACAATTCTTAACTTTAAAAAGATTTTATAACTTTTATATATGTAATAACTTTTAATTTAATTTATCCCTAAGTATATTATAATTTTATGCCTCATAAAAACCATGCATATATAAATTTTTGATAATATTGAAATAAATATTAAAATATTCATATTTATTTATTTCTCCTACTTTTAATTCTTTTATTTCTGCAGAAGGATTTTTCTAAGTCACTAAACTACCCAGGCTGTGCTCAGACTCGTGATCCTCCTTTCTTAGACTCCTAGGGTGTTGGGATGATAGTTGTAGACCACCATGCCTTATTTATCTTGCATTAAGCCTTCTTATTAGATATACTTATTAATGCTAATAATTTTTTAAAATTAGACTTTAAGATTATGAATTGGATATAAAAAGTATATTTCAGAGGGAATGAATAAGTCAAATTAACATGCTTTTCTTGATGTAATGGTTATGCTTTTGTGTTTTTATTTAGTAGAATTTTAGTTGAGATTATCTACTAATATCATTCTTTCCTTTTCTCAATCTCCATAATACATGAAAAATTGAATTTTTTTCTTAATATACCTTTGCTTCCAAACATAACCTAATATGTTTTAAAAGTACAATCATTTAAAAACTATTTTGGTAGTTAAATTTTTTTCACATATTGAAAATCAAAACATTTGGCAAATATAAATATGCTAATTTTTCAAATAATGAAAGTTTAAAGGATTTAAAATATTTGTTCACAGTCTTTAATCTATGTTGGGACGTGGTTTTTTTAAATCAGATTTTCTAATAAAATCCTATATTTTCAAGTGCATATTACATTTTATATCTCCATTCAACATATATTGGCTCAAAACAAAAATGAATTTTATGTCATTCGTCATCAGTAAAGTCACCGTTATTTCAGAAACAGTAGTTTATATGATTTGAAAGTAAAAGTCATATTATTTTTAATATCCTTTTCTTTCATTGATACAAAAAAAATTTGGTAGGGCATTATCCATAGATTTTCATTTTAATAGCTTTCCTTTTTAACATACAACCACATTTTCAAAGAGGAGAGGAAAATCTGCTTTGTCTCAAAAAGGAATCTGGAGTATCTTGAACTAAATGTTACCATAGATCAGAAAATTGTTTTGTTGACAGCTAATGAAAATAACTGTAAAACAGTTAGAAAAATCTCTTCATTTTAAAGTAGCCCCAGGAGTTTCCAACTCAATGAAAGCATCTTAAAGGACAAACTTATAAATGAACACTAGATCTGTTTTTATTCATTCTTCTATTTAAAAGTTTACTTTATATATCATTTCCTCTTCAATTTTACTTGAAGGAATATAAAACAATAATGGCACACAATAGACACAGTAATGAAAACACTATATTGAGCAACTGGACATCCCGAAGGAGGTACTATATCATAGGAATTACTAGAATTTTAGGGTCAGATTAATTTAGATCATAAACATAGATTTATCAGTTACTATCTTTGTCATACTACTTACACTGTTACTTAAACTTCCTAGGCCACCATGCTTTCAAGAGGCATAAAATTAACTATATGTTATAGGTAAACCACCAAAATAAACACTTAAAGTGTTTTTTGAAAACAGGTTAATTTTTCTTGAAGGCACACTTTCTAGGGCCCTCCCTTAAGCTCTGTGGCTGAGGTCCCATCGGGAAGAAGGACTGGAAGAGAGACCCAGTACACTGGTAAAGATTGTGAAAGAATATGCCACGGATCTCTACTCATATCTGAAAGCCAAGAAACAAGTCTCACCATGCAGAAGCTTAGATTTTTACACCTTTTACGTGAAATTTTGCTGTTCTGCCTAGATGAGGCTGTAGCCCTATAAAAAAAGGAGAATGACTCAGGTTATAAACCTACAGGAGTCCTCAAATATTGTCTTCCACATCCTGGCTCATTAAAATAAAATGAAGATTATTTATTGCCTATCTCTGTAATTTTAAAATAATGACCCAAAGTTTTAAGTCTGTATTTACTTCTTATAGATTGTAGATTAAATATTAGCTAATGACAATAGTCAGATTTTAATAAAAAGCCCACAAAACCTGCATTATTAAACAATTTATTGGGGTTTTATTTGTTTATCTAATAATTATTTATTGAGAATTTATATATGCTAACCCTATTTATAGGTCCTAAAATGTAATGTTTGAAAAAGGTGAAAAATACAAGCTCTGTTCCTATAAACTTTATAATTTTGTAGTATTATGAAGTAATTCATTATCCATGAGATTATGTAAACTCAAAATAAATTCATAAATATACCTGGGTCTTTTCCTGTACACTATCAAGACAATGATTTTAGACAGATGTTATTAAAGTATGGTTAGCAAAAAGCGATCACATTATCTGTATGAGATTTCTATTGCCAGTAACACAAATTATCAAAAATTTTATGATTTAGGGTACCAGAAATTGAGCCAGGGATTTAGCTCAGTGATTCTGCCCCTGCCTTGCAAGCACAAGGTCCGGAGTTTAATCCCAGATACAAAAACAAACAAACTAAAACACATAAAGAACCAGAAATTCCTTCTTTTTAAAAAAGAAAGAAAAAATGGAAATGGGCCTTCGTAAATAAGGAAGGGAGAGAGGGATTTACGTGAGAGGAGGGAATGGGGAAGAAAGGGAATCAAGGTTCATCACACACAGCTACAAATTCCCTACGATAAATTTGATCATTATGTAAATCTAAATTGTAGCAATAAAATTAAAAGTAAAAATAAATAAAGTACCAGGGATTATTCTATCACAGATATAGAAAAGGCCCTCTGGAATCAGTATCACTGGGCTAACAGGTTTTCAGCAGGTATGCATTCTCTTGAAGCTATCAGCAGGCTGTTTCTTGCCTCTTCCCACTTCTAGCTTTATCAGCACTCCTTGCTTATGGTTCTATCATCGTGCGTAAACTCTCTCTTCAACTTTCTTATAAATGTACTTGAACCTATCTGGATAATCCAGGATAATGTTCACGTTCTAAAATATTTATTTTTACCACATGTGTAAAGTCACACAGTATGCATGATATTTTGTCTGACAAAGTATACTGGATAGTTCTAAGAATAAAAATATAGATGCTTTCAGGGGAAGATAGTCAATTTAATACATTGTCATTTAAATTTGAATTTTATTTATTTATTTATTTTTATTTCTTTTTTTACCGGGGATTGAACTCGGAACCTCGTGCACGCCAGGCAGGCAACAGAACCACTGAGCTAAATCCCTGGCTTGAATTGACTTTTTGTTGCTGCATATCTCTTATTTTCTAGATTCTTTCCTTTTTCATGTGTTGCATGCATGGAAATGTCCTACACTTCATATATTAAAGATTTTAATACCGATGTAAAGCAAATACTTTTTCCCAGTTGATCATTCAATTTTTTACAGAAAGCAACCTAAACATGTATACTTTTAAACCCTGACTGCCTTAGGTCAATTTTCCTCATCCATCTTACTATCCTTATGACCTTAGGAAAGTTATTTAAATTTTCTCTTTTCAATGACTTAATCTAATATGAAATATTTTATTTTTATATTTCCAAATATAGAAAACTGATGTTTTTGTTTAATACTAAGATGAGTTAATTATAGGAATGTTAATAAGTGTGTTAACTTTGAGAAATAAGTAGGATATGATAGAATTCAAGTTTTAGGCTTATGGTTGTATTTTCTGTTACAGAAAATTAGAATATATCAAAATTACCTTGATTCAGATTCATTGGAAAGTACTCAAGTGTCTCAGTAAAGTTTGAAGCAAGAAATGCTAAAGGAAAATGGCAAATCAAAACTTTCTAAATGTTATGTGAAAAAATCAAAATAATTTGTAAGAGATGACAATAATTATACAAAAAATGTAAATATTATGTAAGATCAAATTTTTATTTTTATGGTTAAGTCACATCCATCTCAAAACTTTCTAATTCTTCTTCATTATTCAAAGTTTGCCAAAAAACTTCAAGAGAAGAAAAATAATATGATTATTTCAAAGGTTGGTATTAGCATCATGTGTAGGGCCCCAGAGGATGCCATATATCACAGAAAGCTTATTACACTGCTGGCCCTTAGAGAAAAAATTGAAAATGAATGTGAAGCAATCTCAATGACCAAGGTCCAATCAGCAATTCACCATACTAATAAATGTCTGGAAGTTAATTGGCACTTTTTGTAATGGTAGAGGCCCAAAATAGCTTATTTATTTCATGATATCTCAGTAAATTTAGTATCAAAATATTTATAGAAGTTTTTATTTTCCTAAAGTGTGTGTACATTTTCAGCAGACTCTGTATGTATTAGTATCTACTAGGCATTGTTTTATTCTACTACAATATTAACTCACATTGTAAAGCTTTCCCATGTAGTACCAGAAATAAAGTCACTAAAAAAGGATATGACAAACTATTTGGGATATGTTTCTTTAAACTGTAACTTCTTAACTTTATATGAACCTGCAACAGGTTTTTGTTTTATTTTCTTTTGTTTGTTTTTGTTTGTTTGGTTTTTGTACCAGGGATAGACCTTGGGCCCTTGTGCTTGCAAGTCAGGTGGCAAAACCACTGAGCCAAATCCCCAGCACTTCACATCTTTATAAAGAAGAATATTTGAACCCATACAAAGCATATGAGAAATTGCATAGAGACAAAACAGTGTATTACAATATGAAAAGTGATAAAAAGTTAAAAATTAGTTATGTGATCAAAATAGATTCTTGTAATACCAGCATTTGGGAGGCTGAGGCAAGAGAATGGCCAATCTGAACTACACAGTGAGACCCTGTCTCCTGTGGGGGGGGAGAGTTTAAATAGGAATTATTAAAAAAGCATTATTAATTTCACTCAGTACACTAAAAACACCGTTATTTCTGTCACTTTTGAAGTATTCTTGAAGTCCACTTTCATGAGTGTCTTTATGTGATCTCATCGGAGATACAATGAGTCAGACAGTGAATGCTGTTGCCTTGAGCTACCCAGTGAAATGACAGGCTCGTAGAAAACATTGTGTTGTTTCCTCATCCATATTAATTCACCAGATCTGGCACCTTGAAACTTCTGGATCTTCCCTAAAGTCAGCGTGACCAGTAGATGTTGTAAATCTATTCAGGACACCCAGGCAGCTATGCCAAAGCAACTGAACACATTCACAAAGGAGGACTTTCAGAGCTGCTTCAAAAAGTGTCAAGGAGGATGACATAAGGGTGTTGAAAGCGAGGGTAAATTTTTTGAAGGAAATGAATAACATCGTGTCTTTTACTATAAGAAATGTTTAAAATTTACATATTTACTATATTTTAATTATATGTAACTCACAAATTGATAGTTACTAATTCTGATAGGTTAATTATAGCTGAATATACACCTTATGAATCACCTCCTACCTTTTTTCTTGACAATTTTCACTTCCTACTTTTAATCTTTGCATAAATTTATATCTAATCAATAAAAATATGAAAATGCAAATCAGTGATCATCTTGAATTACAAAGGAAATTTGCATGTCATGTAACACTTACCTAGAACAGGATTATCAACACCAGCACAATTGCATAATTGACACATTTAGTGAATTCTTTGCTCTGGTGACTTCCACGGGAATTTTGGTTTGTCTAGCAACATGCATGACCTCTGTCACTTCCATCCCTTATTGAAGACAAACTGTCTCCAGATATCATCAAATGTTTCCTGGGAGATTCTCTTGGGGAGAAATTATCCTATTTGAGAATCAATGATAAAGAAAGTGTTTTGTCATACTAAATAAGGATCATTTGATAAAAAAATAATATAATTAGTTAAATGAGAAATTAGATATATAACATATGCTAGTGATTTAAAATACTGAATATGAAAGAAGATATGTCTTATTTCCTTGTATTGTTTTTAAAATATTGCCAAGGTTTAAAGAAATTACAGAATCTTGTTCTCTTTAGTTTACATCTTTGAGGGCTGTGGCTAATTATAAAATGATATGTTTACTGAAAACTAATATTCTGAAAACTTGAAGGAAGATTATATATATTATTACAATGTTTAATTTGAAATACTTATTGAAGGAATGAATTATTTATAATACTACAAAGCATAAACCAAGAAACCTAAAAAATGTGAATATCATTTTAATAAAACTATTTTAACTTTGTTCAATAGATTGATTTTTCTTTTTATATGTGTAAGTTTCCTCTGCTTCATGGTTTCTGCCCAGAAACCTGAAAGAAGTCATTTCTCTGCCCATTTTCTGTTCCCTGTCAGAAGTATAACTTCTTGATTGGTAAGGAGGAATTGATTCTCAGCAGATCAGCTCTTTCCCCTCCATTCTTTTGATGGTTTTCCTATCAGCAAGACTGCTGGACTTTGGTCCTTACTGTATAAAATCCAGACTTGCATGCAACAACTGTGATAATTCCAAACAAAGAGAGATTTAGTTGTGCTGGTGACAGGCTTGACACATACCTAACTCAGAAGTTACTGAGTGTTTGTAAGCAGATACACATATCCAAAATAAAAGCCAAACTTTAATACCAACTTTGTCTCTCAGCTGTTTTCAAAGATATATTAACACGTTTCAATATATGTATAAAATGAATAATGTGTACATTATATTATAATGTTTAAATTAGCTCAAAGTCACCTCTTTCACTTACGTGTCAAGTGAAAATGTTGAGCACATTGAATGTTGCCTACAGTTACACATCAAGTTTACTCTTTCTCAACGTCTTTATGCCTTATACTACTTTGGAAACAAGTGGCATGAAGACTTTTGTCTTTTAGTTATAAAGACCTTGATTCGGATATCATTACACTCATCATCTGAAAATAAAACAATTTGGAAGTTTACATTACTAAATCTTTGTTTTCATTGCTAAAAGATTACAGTTGAAAGGACCTGCAACTTTATATAGGATATATGTGACAGCTTAATTTCTCTACGTGATGTAAATATGACTATTTTGGCCACTACTCTCTCATATGAAGTTATACAATTTTTCACTTTAATAGCAACTAGCATGGCAATGAGCTAAAAATAAATTGAGAATCAAATGGAAACTATGATCTAAAATTAACATATTAAAATATTTATCCATATACACTATCAAACCAATGCAGATGTGTTTTTATGCCATATCGACATTGAGGTAAAAGCAAATTGTCTTAAGTTATTTCAAATGAAGATCAATTTGTTTCATTTTTATTATTTGTTTCATAATTGCTAATATGAAGAAAAATAAAACAGGGCCAGGGAAGTACCTTAGTGGTGCCACCGCCTGCCTTAAAAGCACAGGGACCCAAGTTCAATCCCTGGTACCAAAAAAACAAAAAAGCAAAAAGAAAAGTAAAATATGCCAAATAAGCAAGAAAGTGGATCTGGAAAAGAAATGTGACTAAATCAAGTTTATCAAAAACCATCAAAATTGTTGACTATATTAATTAGCAGCCATTTTTTCTGTAAATATAATTCTATTTTTAAATTTTTTATTGACTTAATTAGTACATAGTTGCAGTACATAATAATTAAATTCACTATAGGAAATTGGTACATGTATGTAACACATTTCAATTTTTTTCCTTTTCCCTGAACTCTTTTATTTTTCTAACATCAGATATATTGTTCTTTAAACTTTTTTTTTTAATAAAGAGAGACTGTGGTTTAATAGAATTCCTAAGCTATCTTTGTGTTTATGAAGTCAGAAATGTGCAGTTGGAAGTAATAAAACATAAGCAGCTGTCAGGCAATGTTCACAGCAGTGTACATGATGTGTGTGTGTGTGTGTGTGTGTGTGTGTGTGTGTTTAAATGAAACAATACCTACGAGAGGCTTTTTTCTATTTTTCCTAAAAAATAAGGCAAGTTAAATGATCCCCTAAGCTAAAAGACTGGAAAATGACTGATATGTAAACTAATCTGTCAAGTACCACAGCACGTTGTCTTGAAAACCACTCACTGAACTTCATGGACATTTGATAAGCAAATTATATAACAATGAACCTGTGAACACAGCCAGTTCAGAAAGTCCTTTGCAATTTTGATTTTAAAGTAACACTTGGGTATGCATAGATGATATGGAGTCTCTTTCTTACTTCTGCTTTTTTCCCTATGAGTTTAAGAATCTTGATGCACTGACCAGAGCTACATCATAAAAGAAGGGTGGTCCACTGTGTACAGAGTTCTGCTAACATTCTGAAAATTTGGATGTAACACTCTGTGAAAAACATGTTATGCACTTTGTTTCATTAAGTAGTGTTGGAATGAAGTGTTAAATAATTCAAAAAGGTTTTGAACTCTTTCTAAAATTTAGCCGTGCCGTGGGCTTTCATTTGCATGAAGTCTGACCTTTCTTAAGGAGCTAGAATGGCTTGAACCCCATGGATTTGCAAAGGAAAGACCCAACATACCAAAAAAAAAAAAAAAGGGATGCTTCTTTGTTGTTCTATAATTCAATTTAATTCTGAAGTTATTACACAGAGTTAACACAAACTCCCACAGATGTGAAGTCTCAGTCTCTCGGTTCCACAGGATTGCCCTCACTTCAGACACCAGGAAAAAATATGGAGTCCCAGGGAAACACACAATAAGGTGTCCTTGAATGACTCATAGATCTCAGGAGACCACATTATTTATTATTCTCCACAACTAATTAACAGTCAAATGAAAGGTAGCACAGGACAAAGAAATGAGGATCAGAATAAGGGGTGTGGAGCTGCCATGGCCTTTTTAGCGTTGTCAACATCCCACAACCCTGATGGATTCACCCACATGGAACTTCTCTAATTTCCATTATTTATGGATTTTTAAAAATTATGTTCTAATGTGAAGACTGATTAGTTAGTTAGCCATTGCTGTTTAAACTCAATCTCCAGCCTGTTTCCTTCCCCAGTGTGATGACAGTATCTCCAAAAGTCCCAGTTCTGCTGAAGGCCAGTTCATTTGGAAGGCAGCTATGCTAACCACTGTACCACCAATGCCTCCAACAAGGCCAGTTCATTTGGGTGATGATCCATCCCCCATTCTGAAGCCGTCATAAATCCCCATCTCCACGCTATCTATAACACCACCAATAGTCACTGCATCAAGGCAGTGAGGTCACTGACAGAGTCACCGCTCAAGGAATCCCAAGAGATTCTGGAGTGCTGTCCCAAGCATCAGGATATAGACCAAATATACTTCTGACACACAATTATAAAACATCATTTATTTGGTTCTTTTATGTTAATGTAGTTACTAACTGAAAATTACTGTATGTATATGAATTGCATTGTGTTTCTGCTGGATAGTGTTTCCCTAGATTTTCAAAGTTTTTTTGCAAGACGTAACCTTCTATTGAACTTTGTGGTTCCATTCATTGGCAGTGATAGTCATACCTGTGTTACTTAGGAAAGAAAGAGAAAAAATTTTTCATTTCACTTAACATCTGAAAATAATTTCAGAAATTTCTTTCAAAAACTTTGAAATGAATTTATTTTCATCTGGTAAAACTCATGAATTTTGCTAGTCATATTTGACAGAATGAAAGAAAATGTATTCATGGATGTAAGGATAAAAATACAGATGTTTACTAATGCACGTGAATTCTAAAACATCACAAAGGACTAAACAAATAACATAAATTAGTGCTGTTAATTAAACTTCAAAGGGCAATGTCAAAATAATAGATGGGTAATACTGATTATTGAGTGTTCTCTGTCAAGCATAAAACAATAAATTAAATCAATACAGCCAGAGTGATTTTTGATGTGCCTAATGTTTTCATCAATATTTTCCTTTGGGCACTTCCTTCTTTCCTAGTTTACTTCTTAAGATAATCATTCAAATAGATTACCACCTTTGCTGACTGTTAGCTAAATTTTGGAATAATCATTATCAAAAGTAGTATCATTAATTAGGATCTTATTTATTCTTCAATCATTATCTACAGTCTTGCTTTCTGTTCAATTCACCTTTGTCTTTTAAACATAGAAAAATACAAATAAAATATTAAACATATCAAGTATGGTTTAAGCATTGTTTCTCATATACTTAACAATGACTATTTTCTATCAATATTTCCTGAACACTATTTGACTTTTTTGGTGGTGGAAGGCAAATTATGGTCTTTCACTTTTGAACAAAATGACAATACCAAATAATTTAAAATATGTAAAATATTTCTTGACCAGTTTCCCATCTGACTAGAAAGGGTTAGAGTATCCTAAATAACTGCAAAGGAAGCACAAACTGACTCCTATTACTCATGACACCTAAAACCAAATATCTTAAACTCACAAATATAGTCCGTAAGTCAAATTCAAGATGCAACATATTTAAAAGGCACTAAATCAATATAAAATTTACAAATAACTAATATGAAAGATCTATTTAAATAAAGAAACAACTCCAAACAATCAATCCATGAAAACATCAGCAAGAAAGAAGACTGACACTATTCATGAAATATCTTGATAATTTGCTTGGAGAATTCTCATTGTACTATGAGGAAGCTTTATTTGGTGGTAGTTTTATTCCTGAGAGTTGAGATTTTGTGAAAACCGTCCTAAATGGTTAAAGAAACATGAGTAAAATAGACAGGATGTTACTAATACTATGTTATAAAAATAACAAAAGCAAAGAAGAAAGAGGAGGAATACAGGGGAACAGGATGGGGAACATAAGGGACTTAGTGTTTATGTGTGCTTCAACTCGAAAAGAGGAAATCCTACCCCTGGAGGAAATGGTGTTACAAAGTGGGCCCTTTGTGCATGACGGTCCTGAGCGCACAGACTTCATGAATGGGGTTCGTGCCTTTATTAAACATGTCCCTGAGCACTGTTCTGGCCCTTCTGTCATTTGAGGACACAGCAACTGTTTGATATCCGCAACCCAGAAGGGTCTCACTAGAACCCAACTGTGCTAACACCCTCAACTGCAAATGCTCACCTCCAGACCAGTGGAAAATAAATGTCTGTCACACAGAAGCTGCTCGGGGCGCGGTAATTTGTTATAGCAACCTAAGCAGATTAAGACATGAGAGAAACTGTAGTAGAGCTAACAAACGTTTTATTGTGCATTAGGGAGTACAGAAGAGAAGATAATACATACAAATACAAATACTTAAAAGAGTAGGAGAAAATTTTCTCCATTTTAGTTTTTACAACTGTTCCTAGTTTTCGAATGCCGTTTTATTCATTCAGATAATTTCTATGGATCTTCTATGGTTTAGATTTATTTCCCAAAAATTGTGAAGATTTATTTAGCATGACTGTGACATGAACATATGGGAAGATACTTTGCTGTAGTTTGGATCTGAAATGTTTCTCAAAGGTTCATTCATAAAAGGTTTAGTCCCCAGCCTGGGTGCTATTGGGAGACAGTGGACACCTTGAGGAGTTGCGGAGAACGAGAGGTCTTAGTTCACTGGCGGGTATGTGCTCAAAGGGGAAAATGGGTTATCCACCCCTTCCTCCTGTGTTATATCAGGGTTATGAGTCAAGTGCACCTCAAATGCTAAACACTGCCACTAGATAGATGCACTGTGTCACCGTAGACCCAAATCAGTGGCACCAACAGGTCATGGACTGCAATTTCTAACATTTTCAATTAAAATAAAATTTGCCTGTTTTGAGTTGATCTGTCTCAGTTTTTTGCTTTTGTAATAGAATGTTGACTAATCCACACTTGCTGCTTCCTTTTCCATTTAGATCCTTCTTCTATTTTTTTATTTCCTTTCTCTTCTTCTATTTAATTTTAAGGATTTTTCCATTAAGTTGATAGAAAAATTAATGAAGCTTTTAATGATAAAAGAAAATATAGACATAAAACAATCTAATAAGAAGCATATATAGTCTATTTTTTATGGGTAGATACGGTGTCTTAGTTACTTTTCTCTGATTGCTTAGACAAAATAGCAGACACTCCAAGTTAAAAGGGGAAAGGTTTATTTGGCTACAGTTCATAGAGGTTTCAGTCCATAATCAACTGGCTCCATGCCAGAGAGGCGTCCCCGAGAAGAAGTAGTTCCTGATGCCCACAAGGTAGCAGAAGCAACAAGAGACCTTAACAACGTCTTCCTACCCCTTTCATCTTATTTAGACTATGTAGAGCAGGTAGCATTCAGCCCCTTAATCCTACTACCCTCCGGCCTAGTACTGCACTTTGAATCAATCTCACACTCCAGATTCAGCCACCATTGAAAAAGGCCCACCTAAGACCACGTGAGGCTGGGGGGGGCATCTAAATAAAAGCCATAACACATAGTTTATTTAGATAATGTCAAATGTATTCCCAAACTGGAATGATATTACACTTTTATTCCTAAAATCAAGTGACAACATTACATTGAATTTCAAACATACAGTGCTCTGCTAAGAGTCTCTCCTCCCTCTCTTTGTCTCTGCCCATCTCTCTGTCTCCGACTGTCTGTGTATTTCTTTCTCTCCCCCACACACAGACAGAGTACACACATACACACACTCAGAATGCCTTCGGGAAATTATATTCCATCCTTTGAGTGCTGAAAAACTAAATGATTTATGAACTGACTTTCTTGTAGAATTTATTTTTCCTTTGGGCGCCTACTGTGATGGAAAACATTTTCAAGATGATTTTTTCTTTAAGATTAAAGTCTAAGATTGCTAACAAAATGTAAGATATTTTAAAGTCGTTTTTACAAATATAAATCTAAACTCTTTTTATATGAAATTACAGTATGAATGAATCCATTTGGCTATTTGAAAGAATATTTCCTCTAAACATTGCACTCTGCTTCAGAGAATTAGAAACATTCTTTTGCCCTATTTGATCTTTTGGAGACTATTCCCTATGGTCCAATTGATTTCTTGAGATCTTTTCTTTTTTAGAAGAATATGTCAACTCTCAAGTGTCCAGTAGTTCTTTTTATCTGATGTGGCCACTTTAAAACCCACAGGCATGTCTGGGTTATCAGATCTACTTTAAAATGCTGCCATTTATCTATTCAATTTAATGCTTGCTCAGAAGGGAGTTGCTATATTGACTGAGGGCCTTGCTGCACTGTAGCTTGGAAAATGAGAATAGAAAGAAAAGCAGACCTAAGCTAAGTATTCTATTAACTCTGCATATGACCACTGATACATCAATAGTGCATGGGACTTAACCGTGTTTTATATAGTTACCCACAGAAAAGAATACTCAGTGATATTTATTCAGAAAGGAACATCGTTTCGTCTCTTAAGCATCTGGTATTATTTTCTCCCTTAAAGTGATGTGTAGTGATTAGTTTTTGTCAGAATAGGCATTTTTCTTCTCTTAAAATTTATTGCTTGCTCTCTTGTGTAGAGTAGGATTTGAGAAGATATAGCTTTGTGCCTGTACAATGCCAACTCCATGCTTCTTAAACAGAAAATAGACTAAGGCCATTCTTGGTGGCAGATAATATTTTTGTGTTACATATATTGATTGAAGAGGAAAGAAATTGTGGTCTCTTTTTAATGCTCTATTAAATGGATTTACTTTGTACTCATTAATACCTACTTAGGTCTTATTGCAGTAAAACTTGATTTTAATTTATAAACAGTTTAGTAAACTACTAATGCTATTCTGTTTGTGTTAAAAAGTTACCCAATCTCCTTTAAAGGAGAATTACCCAAATTCAAAATTTAAAATCAAAGGGAAGAGAAAGAGGAAAAAGAAAAGAACAGAAAAGGAAGGCAAGGAAAGGAAAGGGAAGGGAGGGAGGGGAGGGGGGTCAGGCCAAGGAGGGGAAAGGAAAGGAGGAGACAAAAAGAGGACTGAAGTGTGGGCTTGCTAGGAAACTGGTTTGGCGTAAAGATCATTGTATCTTTTTCCCAGTTCTGAGACTGCTCTGCTGGTTTCAGGGAGGAGTACACAGGATAAGCCACTTTCTTTTGCTTGCCATTCAATTGTTGTAGAAAGTTAAATACTATTTACATCAGCAAATTATTGTAAAGAATAAACAATTACACACACACACACACACACACACACACACATATATACTTGTGCAGCAATTTCCAACTCTTGCTTTTATTCAACCAAGAGATTGAAGAGGTTGAAATACATTTTACATTTTTACAAGTTAAAATTTTAAGTGTAAGCCTGTTCCCCAGCTTCTTCATACTGAGAGTAGAAACTGCTACCTCCAGCCCTCGGGCCAAACACATTTCAACAGGACAAAGATTTTTAACATTTTTCCAAGCTCTTCTGGCCTAAAGCCTGGATGAATCTACAGATAGCTTTTATTTTGCTCCTCCTATAAATTGGAGTGTTTCTGTGACTTTAGGAAAGGAGGACTAGTTGTTTTCCAAGTTAGGAGTTAGGCTAACTTGTGAATAAACAAAATTTCTCATTTTATAGGCTTTCCTGTGTCAAATAGAAATGATATAAGAATAGAGGAAATTGTTGAACACATAGTTACTCATTGTCATGAAAATTTTTCATGTAAATAAAAACTCAAACTTTTTTTAATTAACAAAGGAGGCACCCAAAAGCAAGAGACAAAGAATGAATTCCAAGTCATAAAACTAAACAAAAGATGAACTCCTAAGACTGGTAAAGAAGCCAACATTGTTAAAATCTGGAATATGCAGATTACAGTCTGTGGAGAAATATTTACCTTTTAGTTCTGAGAAAAATAGAACTGAGATCCACACAAGTACAAAGGAATCCCTTGGAGCTAGGAAAATCCTCTTCAGATTACTTTAGAGAAAAAATAAACGTATTTGTGATCAATTCCTCTGAAATTTGGAAATGTGGAATAAAGATGTCTGTAATAATCAATCTCTTCATGCATTTTCCATCAACAGGAGGCCTGAAGTGCTGTTACTGAAATGTTCAGGAGCTGTAACACACGTAGAATTTATACATAATTACCAGGTTCTGGGGGTCTACAGAATCCTTTCCGGGATATTTCTAGGTACTTGGCATCCTGAACAAAGACGGAAACAAGACGTGGACAAGCTTGTGAGGTCTTGCACTTATTGAAGGTAGGGAAAGAAGTGCGGTCCGTGAAGTGACAAAGGGCCACTGACACAGCTCAGAGTGGCCAGAAGATTAATGATGGATAACATTTTTACCCCCATTCTGTAGGCTGACGTCAGATCTGGTATCAAAATTCTG
Organism: Fukomys damarensis; assembly: GCF_012274545.1. Classification (NCBI taxonomy): domain Eukaryota; kingdom Metazoa; phylum Chordata; class Mammalia; order Rodentia; family Bathyergidae; genus Fukomys; species Fukomys damarensis. The sequence continues at coordinate 22,594,282 of NW_022900936.1, forward strand.
CTTAATTGTGCAGCAAAAGAACTGATTTGTCCCATGTGTAGGGCTTGGGAAATGTTTTCTGTGCCTGTGTTCTTGATATCCACTGATGGATAGGTCACTTCCACTTGCTCAGTCAGCTGGCCATGCCCTAATCTCCGGCCTTATTACACTGCAGCCTCTACATCTTTAGTCAGTTATACCCCGCCATTGAATACATGAACAGTCTTTTCTAAACAGAAATATTTATATAATAATATATTAAATTACTTTATTTTACTATTTTTATTATATTTTTATAAATTCTCAACTTTCTTGTGATTACTTGTCTAATTCTGTTCCTTTAGCACACTGTGCCAATTACAGTAACTTTATAATGTATTCTAATATTTGAAAATAGTTTCTCAGTTTGTACTTTCATAAAGCTCCCTTAACTGTTGAATATTTTTTCTTTGCACCTAATTTTAGATAGCATTATTTAATTAAAAATGCATACTCTTTTTGAGACAGTGTCCCGTGAACGCACTATGTAGTCCAGGCTGGCCTCTAACTTGCAGCAATCCTCCTGCCTCAGTCTTCAAGTGCTCAGATTAGAAGCATGGACCACCTCACCCAGCTCAGATTCTAATTTGAATTGCATTTCAACTGTATATTTGTTCGTTGGGGAATTGATATTTTTATTACATGAATTCTTCATATCCAAGAACATGCAATATATTTCTATTTAAGTCAAGCAGGGGATCCTCTATCTTTCAAAACATTTCCTATTTTCTATAATTTTGTGAATGTTATACTTTCTTATTATTGATAGAAAGTGTTTTTGTTGGGATGAAGATAAATATTGATTTTTCTAAATCTTTACAAAGATATACTAGGAAATATTAACATTTATTCCACTAGGCATATGTATTTGGAATGCTTAGATGTTGTAGGCATATAATTACATGAATAGTAGAGGAAGATACATTTTAGGTTTTAGATTTTAAAATACACATGAAAATTTAAAATATTCATTTTTTTCTACACTCCTTGACTTGGAGAATAATATTGAATTAATAAGCCAACCTCAGAAACACCTCTTTAGGACTTTATGATAATAGTTTTTGAGGTTCACTGCTTAGACTAAATATTATTACTGATTTTAGTAAAAAAATTATGTATAATGTTTTAAATTTTTCTTCTTATTTTTTACTAAGAGTAGCTACTAAATTTTATAAAGTTTTTTGTGGCATTAATTTTTATGGGCTTTTGATTTCCTACTTTATTTTTTATATTGTATAATACTAATAAACATATTCAAAATAAGCATTATGTTTCATGAAAATTTGTTCAAGTGGATGCATTTGAGATACTGCGTGATGGTTCAACTTTACCTCCCAAATTTTTTTTGAATATTTTAAATAAGTTCTCATAAATAAAATTGGTCTTTTTTTTTTTTTCTTTTCTTTTCTTTTCTTTTTGGTACCGGGGATTGAACTTATGTCCTTGTGCTTGCGAGGCAGGCCACCGAACTGCTGAGATAAATCCCCAGCCCTAAGGTCTTTTTGTTGCTGTTGTTGTTTTTGTTCTTGGATTTAAGAGCCTTTTCACCTAACTACATCTCCAGCCAATTTTCATTTTTTAAGTTTTGAGACAGGGTCTTATTAAGTCACTAAATTGCCAAGACTGAGATTTAATTTTGTTCCTTCTGCCTCAGCTCCCAAGAATTCTGGGGTTACAGGTGGATCCGACCATGTCTTGCGGCACAGAAGCCATTTTGAGAAGGAAGATAAAGCATGTGGTTTACAATTGGTTTTAGTCTAAAAGATCTACTAGTCATTCAGGCTACATGTCTTAGTTTGTCAATGCATAGAGGCCTTGCTAGCACTTGGGATTAGACTGTGTGGAAATGTGTATTGCACTTGACAGGTGGATTTATAAGACGGAATTTCAGGGAAAAGGTCAGGAATGCAGATGGAAATATGAGCTCTAATTTCACAGATGACACTTAAGAGAACTTGAGCAATCAATTAATAGCTGATCTTAATATGAAAGAGATATAAGGATCAAGCTCTGATGGACTTCATCTTTGGGTTAGGTAATACTTGAGCCAAAAGAAACAGAAGTCTAAGATGAAAAAAACAAGGCAAAAAATTTATCTTATCTCACTTACTATACTCACAATGATTAAAATAAGCATGAAACTACTTTTTGGCAGAAAACTTTTAAAATCTCTGATATGCATGTGTTATGATTTGTGTCTAGATGTCTCCCAAAGCCTCTTGTGGTCACAGGTGGGGCTTTAGACAGGTGGCTGGGGTGTGTGACTCTGGGATTAAAGGTTTGTGATTACTAAATTAAAGGTGCATGGCTTAGCATAGTTCTGGATTTGGATAATGGGAAGGCCCACCCTGGATATGGGTGGCACCAACAAAAAGGAGGGTAGCCCGGGTAAATACAAAGGAACAAAAAGAAGGCATCACTGCTGCTGCATCACTAATTTGCAATCTTTTGCCAACTATGAACTATTTCTCCTTTGGGATGCCCCTCTGCTACCCTGCCTAGCAGCCATCCAGCTATACACTGAGCTACATGAATCGTTCCTCCTTTAAATTTGAATGTTGGGTATTTAGTCTCAGCATCAAGAAAAAGTAATGAAGATAGCATATATTTGAGAAAAAATTAAATTAACTTCATTAGATAGGTTTGAATACATATATTATATATAATTCCTTGATTAGTGGCACATACTTATTTACATCTTAGTATAACTGTGTATAATTATATATACAGTACTCATTTTCAGTGAGAGTACATAAGTACAATTTCAACAATTTATTGCTTAAAATTAACAATACACTAAGCCTATGCATAGATTCATATACTCACTTGACAATGAAGTAGCTATTGTTATTGTTTTATATTTCTTCATTTGAATCTTTACATAGGTGCTAACACAATGGATCAGTAAATATTAATGAGGATTATTTGCCTTTGAACACAAATTCTTACCTGAAGCTGCACATTCCAAGCAGTTGAATAATTCTGGCGTCTACTCATTAAATGTCAGTAGCCTTTTCCAATCACTGTGACAATCAAAAGGTCCCCATGATGAAGTTAATCCTTTCTATGATTATGGAAAAGATGGCCACTTTCATGTATGTGAGGGAAAGATATCTGCAGCTGTGTTCGTCATCTGGTACAGAGTTCTTATGCAAAAGCAAAATTTTGCCAAATGCATCTGTTTATGAGCCAAATTGTTCCCAGACAAAGGCACTGGTGAAAAAAGGCACCACTATATTGCCAAAATTCATGTTGTGATGATATTGTTCATAAGTGAGAACCTCCTAAGTTGACACATAATTTTTAAGATAATGACATTTTTGCTACCCATTATATTTTATTAAGTATATTTATGTATATTATACTCAATAATATAATTTATAAAGCATAAAAATAAAATACTAAGTTGTACTCAGCCCGCACATTTGTAAAAATATATTTAATTTCTAATGACAATGAAATAATTTAAATTATTGTAGATATCTAAGAAGAGATTCATGGGACAACACATTTACAACTAACTGCATCACATACAGCACTCCAGAGCACTACTAGGATTCTGATAACTCTCTTTGGCAATTTCTTATCATGTAGAACTGAAGGGCTCTGTTACCCTCTTTTAGTTTCTTAGTGAATTTCTCCCTTACTCTGCTTTGCATTCTAAGCTATATATCAGCTGTATGTCTAAGATTAATACCCCCTTCCCGTGGCAAGGCTTTGGCAGTCCAAGAATGATTTTCCCAATCTTTGGGGGTCTTTTATATCTTGCTTTGTCCCTGACATCCTATGGTGGATTCTTGCCTCCATTTGATGACTTCTTCATCTCACTGGGACTCTGAAACCCTACACAGGCAAATTTTTCTTGTAGTTGTTCTCTTTTCCATACTGTGATTCTAACACAGTATACTATAGTGCCCTTCCTTGGGAAACCTGCCGTATTGTGGTCTACAAAGATGTCACATATCTGACTGAATTATTCAGGGCATAAGAACAAAGAACAGCAACAACAAAAAACTTGTACTTTCATAAAATATGAAGGATCCTGTTTTTAGTAAAATAATTTGTTTATATCTATTTAAATTACAAATATATTTGGGTTATTTCTATCATATTTTTAATTTTCTGATTTTTCATTCTTATTTTCAATTGATTTCTTTCTGAATATCAGTGCTTTCAGAGTTTGAAAATTTATGCATACACTTTTGTTACATTTGAGAAAAATCATTGATAAAATATACTTTTTTATCATTTGGTATTGGATATTGAACCTAGTCTTTTTTCATTGAGTCATACCCCCACATCTTGTATTTTTTTCTTTGATTTTATCATTGGGTTTTGATAAATTGCTAAATTGCAAAAGCTGGGCTCAAATTTGTTGTGTTCCTGACTCAATCTATTTTAATATTAAAACCTAATGAATTCTGATTTAAAAAAAATATAGCTGGGGTATGGTGACATGCAAGGTAAGTCCAGCATTCTGAGAGGCTGAGACATGAGGACTGCAAGTTCAAGCCCAGCCTGAGCAAACTGACAGCTTGGAGACCTTGTCCCCAAATTAAAAATGAAATGGGTTGGGGACGTAGTCCTTAATACAGTCTCCAGTATAACACACACACACACACACACACACACACACACACACACACACACAGAAAAA
>NW_022900936.1:22599091-22700644 GCF_012274545.1 Fukomys damarensis
CACACACACACACACACACACACACACACACACACACACACAGCAAAAAAGCCAAAAGCAAACAAAACAAAAAAAATTCAATCAAGATTTAAGAAACTTCAATCATAGCAAGAATTACATTATGCCTACCTAGTCAATCTCTATGAAATGTAGGTAACCATTATTTAGATTGTTAGGGTCAGGAAAGAATTTTGCTTTCTCTTGGCATTTATCTAAACCAGAAAGAAACCCTATAGGTTGTTATAAAGAGGAGGGGAAGATGCCAGTGCTGACCTCTTTATTTGGGGCAGTTGAGCTCATCCTTCTTGTTTTCAGTAATAATCTTCAGATAGGCTCATAGAATCTTGTCTTTGCTGTAACAATTCAACTAGGCTAACTTTACATGAAAATCTACTGTACTTTTCTGAAACCACACTTTCTTGTGTACTTCTCACATGCAAGGAAGATGAAGACAAAAGAGGAACCATAAACACCGTGGTATAATTGTTAATAAAAGCTAGGACACCCTTTCTGATTTTTAGCACACCCAAAAAAAGTTTAACAAAAAACTTTATTGGCCAAAAGAGAATGAAATTGAGGATCTGGATTTAAAGATTGCAAAATATATAACACTTCTGCCCTAGGAAGAACTGTAATCACATAACAGAAAGATAGAGGCAAGATAAAATATTGGGACCAATCGTGGAATTTACTCATTTCCCCTTTGGCCACTGCTCTCCCACACACACTAAATACAATCAACTCAGGACAGGGATTTAGCTCAGTGGTTCTGTGGCCTGCCTTGCAAGCACAAGTCCCAAGTTCAACCTCCAGCACCAAAATAAATTAATTAAATTAAATTAAGTAAGTACAATCAACTGAATTCCAGAACCAGTGAAGTTTAGTTTCATAACTTCTGATTCTTGGTCCAATATATATTCTCTCACTTCCCACTACATAGTGGAGCAACAAGGAAGAATGAATGACAGTAAGTAATCCTGTTTGGAAAGAGGAAGGTGAATACATGTAACAATTTCTAGTCTTTAGCATTTCTGAAATGTTTGTAGGAAAATATTACTCAATTTTCTTGTTCCATTGGGTCTCAGCTGCAATGACTCTGCTCTCAATGAATGGAAACATTTATTAATTGTCAAAATAGGAATGTGGGCTACAAGCATGCAGTGTACAGAAAGCAGGGATACCGTTAAATATCCTAAAATATACAGAAAATATTCTCTCAAAAATGTTGTCAAAAAATTTTACTAGTGCTAGGGGTGAAACATATTACCCTATTCTTAGGACAGGTAATGATTTTATTACACCTATTGTCTCTTTCCTAAGAGAAGCTCCACTTAATTTTTCTTCAAAATCTTGGTTCCTTTTCCTGAAATGCCTCCCCTCCTCATTCTTTCCTTATTTCTGGGGCAAGTGCATCTTATTTCCTAATAAATATGGAGAATATTGGAGCTGGTAATCTTTGTGTTTGAATAGTCTATTTTTCTTTTACACCGAGTTGATAATACTATTGACAATATAGCAATATGTGTGTATGTGTGTGTGTTTATGTGTGTATGTGTGTGTGTTTCTTTGTGTGTGTGTGTGTGTGTGTGTGTTTGTGTGTGTAGAGAGAGAGGGATGGGGTGAGAGAAAGAGAAGTGGAAGAAGAGTGGAGGGAAAGTAGTTAATACCATGGTGCCACCTTGGAAACATTGAAAGTTTCCCCAAAACACCATCTTATTTTTAAAACAAAAACTTTTCAGAAAATAATTGTAAGCTTAGTTATCTATTTGTGTTAAAACAGGCTGCAAAATGTTCAATGCACATGTTATTTTGTATCTCCTATTAGTGAAACCAATACTCACATAGACTGATTACATCTCTTCTGACAGGGAAGATAGTAGAGCGTATTGATTAGAAGAATAGTTTAGGGAGTGACATTTACAGTACAATGGATTAAATTTAATGAAAGGGTTTACTACTTGTCAATAGAAAGCTTAACCTATTTCCACATTAGTTAGGCTTTATTGTTCAAAATAATTTAAAGTAGATTAAATGATTTATTGACTAGACATAAATGTCTGGAAGAAGGTAAATATTAGTTTCCTCCTGATGTAGAATTGCTTTCAGGATCCTGCACACATTTCTTCATGTTTTTAGCTTTCATGCAAAATAAGGAGTGAATTAAAAGTTATTGTTAAAGTAAAACTGAATTTTAATATTAGGATAAAATATGGCACAAAATATATACTAATTTATTAAATCTAATTTTAAAATTTCTCCCACATGGAATCAAGCTTTCTTGGAAAACTTGACATTTGATTAAAAACCTATTTCATAACAGTATTTTGAAAACTGAGATATAAAAAACATGATACTGAATAAAGTTACTGGTTTTCTACAACTATATTACAGTTTAAGAACACACTACATAGCATTTACAAAGTTTCAGAAGTAGATAACAGTTTGATCATGTATATAATTATCTTAGTCACTGTCTCAGTGTTGGGACAAAATATGCAACACACACAATTTAAAGATGGAAAGGACTATTTTAAGGCTCATGATTTCAGAAGTTTCAGTTCATGGTTGGCAGGTTCAGATGCAGAGACAATGTGGTGGACGGGCCTGCTGCAGAGAAAAGCTGTTCATTTCATTCTGGCCAGGAAGCAGAGACAGAAAAGAGGAGTCAAGAAAGGAGATATATCACCTTTCAGATCTTTCCCTCAATGATCAGCCTCTCTGACTACACCCCACATCCTAAAACGCACTCATTTGCAGAATTCATTAGTGTATGACTGCACTGAAAAATATAGTGCCTACTCAATTCAATTAACTTCCACACATATGAGTATTTTGGGGGATATTTTACATCTAAACTGTAAGATGAACGTATCGTTTATAAAGTCGGTATGTCTTTCCTCTAAACACTATGAAATTCATTTAGTAATGGAATAGATAAAAGTAAATAAAAAGTAGGAGATAAAAGTGGAAAAAATTGGAAAAAATGCATTTAAATTTTAAATTAATTTAATACAAAATATTATAAACAGTCCTACATATAACTGTTATTTCTTAGTTGCCATTAAAATTTACATTAATATTGATTATATCTTTCAGTATCAGTGCTTTATTTCTCATTCAAGAATTCTTGACTTTTTCCATAGTTTTCTGTTGAGAATAAGCCTTAGTTCTGTTTTGCAAAGAAAGGTGGTAGAGACCTAAATTTGTAAAATGTTTCCACTTTGTTTTCTCAAAAATCTCATTTTCTCTTATAAAAAAATTGTTCTTATTTATTTCAAATTTTATAAAATGAATTTCTTATAAAAATCATATATATTTCTTGTAAAATGTGATGATTTGGGAATATGTATACATTAATGTAACCAATACCTTAATAAAAGTGTGTTTTATTACTCTAGAAATATTTCCTGTGACTTTTTAGTTTATATTCAATCTGAATTTATGCAGTTTTATACTATAATAAATAAAGATGCTATTCATAATTTTATACAACCATTCATGAACATATGATATGAGTGATTTTTACAGTTAGTTATACATTAAGGTAATTCTAAGCTATTTACTCAAGAAACAGCAACTTTTTTTCTTTCCAATGTAGCTGCAAAATTTAATATATCCGTAAGCCATATATGAGTTTATTGTTCCCCATCTGCGCCAATATTTGAGACTGTTAATTTCTAAATTTTAGCCACTCTAATAAGTATATATCTCATCATGTTTTTAATACCCATTTCTGTAATTACTAAATATACTGTGAATTTTCCATGTGTATAATTTGTGTTATTTTACATTATTCATTTTCCTTTTTGAAATATTTAACTTATCTACATATTATTGAGCATTTTATATTTTTAATGAGTCATAAAAATCTTTATGGATCCTATGTTTACATTTTTCAGGTAACTATTTCATGAATATTTTCTTCAAGTTATAACTTGACCATCATTTCTTTAAAGATTAAAATATTTAAATTTGGAGATGCATAATTCAGCAACTAGCCTTCTATGCATATTGCTTTCAATTTGTTCCATAAGAAAACTGTACAACATGAAGTTGAAGTGATCCTGCTAAATTTTCTTCAAGAAATCTTATAAACATAACTATTTAATTTAATTCTATAATTTACCTTGTTTTCATTATATGAAAAAATGGAGTAGAATCATTATGTGGGATATATATGCATGTAATTAATATTGTATTATACACACATAGATACATATATGGATACACATGCATATATCTACATAGAGAATTATTACATATATTTTCAATCATTGTATTAATATTTGTGCATGTCTTTTTATTCCTTATTATATTGGGCCCCCAAAATTCATGGGGTTACATTCCTAGAGCAACCGCAAATTATGATAGACCATGTATTTCAGATATGGTCAGAAAAATAACCATAAATGCCCATTTTATCATTTAAACCCTAAATATGCTATGTCTTCTGCAGTTATGTAATTTAATTTAATAAATACTGCATTCATAAACTGTAGAAGGTGCAGGCCATTTTGGTTGCATCTAGGATATTTGCAGTTTCCCCAAAGTTGGGGGATTTCTGTGAAGAATTATTAGATTCTAAAGAAAAATCCCCAAATGACTGAGGCTACAAACTCTGCACTGTGACTTTGTGGGGGTATATTGAACATTGAATTTGTTAAAGAGTAATTTAACCATAAGTATTAATATATCACTGTCAATTTTTCCATTTACAATTTGTTGAATATAGATTTTAATTTCCCCTAAATATAACATAATTTTCATCACATAGATTTGCCTTGATATTTTGTTGTTTTTCTAATATTCCACACTTTTGTCATTTATATAATTTTACTTACTAGTTGCCAATATCTAGTAAAATACTGATTTTTGATAACATTATATTTTCTTTGTATCTGGATATAACTATTCATTTATTAGTTCTACATGGTTTTTCCTGTAGAGTTTATATAATAGCTCCATTGTCAGTTACAACATGTGTCAGTTACAACATTGCCTCTCTTCATTTTTTACGTTTCAGTCCCATTTACTTCTAACTTCACTATTATAATTTCCCTCTATGCTCAGTCATTTCCCCAGATTTACTGATGTATAATTTGACAAATAAAAACTGTATATAAAAAGTACAAGGTGATATTTTGACATACACTGTGAACTGATTAATATAATCAAACTAATTAATATGAATCACTTCACATTTTTACCATGTTGTATATGCACTAAGAACAATGTTACTTAATCTATTAGCAAATTTTAGGTGCACAATCTTGCCTTATCAACTGTAGTCACTGTACTGTTAACTTCATGTCCAGAATTCATTGATCCTAAATAACTAAAATTTTGAACAATTTGATGAACACCTCACTGTTTCCCTCACCTTCAAGCCTCTGGCTATCACATTTCTGCTATGATTCTATGAGTTTAATTTTTTTCAGATTCTACACATTTATCTTTCTGAATTTAGTTTATTTTACTTAAAGTCTACCAGATTCATACATTCATGTCCTCCTCTGTGTGTCTGTCTGTCTGCATGTGTTATGTTTTATCTATTCATCTAGAAGTCAAAGACTTTTCTTTTTTCTTATTTTTGCTATTGTGAATGACTCCATAGTAAACCTGGGACTTCAAATGATTTCATTTCTGGATGCAAGGCCCAATTTGAGGTCCCTGATCTGTTGTAGAATTGTAGTCTTCAAGGTTCTACTACAGGATCCAGCTTTCCTTCCCTGAAAGTGAGCACAGTCTTGTATGGGAGTTGCTAATCCCATCAAATTAACAACCACTGTGGTGCAGTGTGCCTTTATTATAGAGATTTTCTTCACTTTCCCAGTATGCTTCAATTTTCATTGAGGAGCCTCAGAGATGCCCTCTATCTATTGTTCCCTCTGCTCTAACTTCTGTAGCTTATAATCATGGCTTTTATGGTCCCTTTGTGCTTCTGAAGTGTGTATTCAGATACTGCACAGTCTGTGCAGCAAACTCAGGGCAATATGGTCATGTTTGTGGGGCAGAGGTGGCTCCAGGAGCACGGTGCTGGAGTCAGGAGAATGGAGGTCTATTTGCTATAATTTAGATGATGAATTTCTCCCAAAAACCTTTTCAGAAAGCCTTGGTCCTCAGCATCGTAGTATTTGGAGGTATGGTGAATCTTCAAGGTGGGACATGATGAGAGTTCCTTACATCACTGGGAACATAACCTCAATAGATTTTTTGAAGACCAGTCTCTCCAAGATACTCTTTGTTGACCATTTCAAGATGTGAGTAATTGATGTGATATTTGTTCCTGCCATGATGTATGTACATTACCAGCAGTGGAAATCAATGGAGTCAGTGAGCATGGACTTGAAGCTCCATGATCAGGAGCTAGAGTAAATGTTGTTTTAGTTCCCCAGTAGCCTATTTTGAGTATTTCATTATAGTACTGAAAGCTAGTTAGCTTTCAAAAGCTAATCAGCCTTTAAAATGTACAATACCTTGATTTACATGTTAGATGAATAGACAGACATGCCTATGCATTAACATAAAAAATTAAACATTGATGATTTTTGTGTTGACTCTAAATATATTATCTTCAATAAAGTTATTTAAAAATGAAGTGCTTAAAATGATTACTGAGAGTAATGGGATACCAAGGATTTTGCTTATTTAAATTCTTTGTAATATTGCAGTGAAAATGAAAATTGGAAGAAATATTCTGAAGAATAACCTCACAAAGTCTGGGAAAGTAAATGATTATACACCTCTAATTCTCAGCAAATACAAATCAATCAAGAGGAAAATATATTAACTCACTAACATTCATATATGACTCTGTCTCAACCTCCACTGTTTATGACAGCTAAACACTAGAAATAATGTAAAATTTCATTAACTGAAAGTGCATGAATTATGACATTTGCATACACTATAAGATCAGAAAATAATAAGATCAGAAATAATTTCTCAGATAACAACAGAGATGGTGTACATAGTGAAAGGCATGATTAATAACTCTAAAGTAGACACAGATAAAAAAATAATAGAGAAGCTCAGGAATATGATGCAATCCCAGCATAGGAAAGAAATGGAAGGCATAAAACAGATTAAAACAGATATTCAGGACATTAAAAACTGAAAGATTACACAGCAGAATGAGCCATTGTGAGGATAGAATATCAGCTACAGAAGACAAAATTTTGATTAGAGACCAGGAAAAGAAAGATTCCTTAAAAATAGCAAGAGATCATGAGAAATCAATCCAGCAGCTGCTAGATGATGCAAAGAATAACAAAAGATTGATCAGAGTCAATGAAGAAATAGGAGATAGTAGAACAGACATTTGAAAAAAAAAACTGTTCACAGAAGTAATGACAGAAAACTTCCCAAGCAGGTGAAAACAATTTGACATACATATAAGTGAGGAATATAGGACTCCAACTAGCCATGATAAAAAAAAAAAATGTACTCCTAGGCATATAATAGTCAGGATTTCAGAACCTAAACTGAAGAACAAAATACTAAAAGCAGAGAAAATAAACAAATTAAGTACAAAGGAAAGCCCATCAAAATCACAACAGACTTCTCAACATGAACCCTCAAGTCAGAGCCTGGATTGAAGTATCTCAAGCCCTAAGAGAAAGCAACCTCTAACCTAGATTGATGTACCTTGCAAAACTGTAATTCAAAATCTATGGAGAAATAAGATGCTCTAATGGCAAAGGACACCTGAGGAACTTCATGAGTACCACATAGCAATCTAAAAAATTTTAAATAATATCCTATAAAAAGACAATGAAGGCTACAACCCCACAAATCCTAACAGAATGAATCCATTATGCAAGACAAGAAATTAAATGCAAAGTGGGAGAATCCAGCAACAGGAAAAAGTCATGACAAGGATAAGTCAATAAATATCAGTTATAACAGTCAATATGCATGGTCTCAATCCACCAATCAAAAGAAATAGATTAGCAGAATGGGCCAAAAAGCAAGTTCCAACAACATGGTGCATAAAAGCAACACACTTAATTCAAAGAGAAATTCATAGATTGAAAGGTAAAGGGGGGGGGGCGGACAATACTCATTGCAACAGGAACTCCAAAAAGAGAAGTAGTTATCCTCTTTGCAGATTAAGTGGATTTCAAACTGACACTGATTAAGAGAGACAAAGAAGAACACTACATCCTTGTAAAGGGAACAATCCAAGAGGAAGAAATGGCAATTATAAAGATATATGCACCAAATATAACTGTCCCCAACTATATAAAACAAATATTAAGTAACATGAAAAACCAAGTAATCACTAATATAATTGTAGTGGAGGATCTAAATACTGCACTATCACAAATAGACAGATCCTCTTGGCAAAAAATCAACAATGAAATACTAGAACTCAACCAAGCTTTTGAAGGCATAGACTTGTTAGACATCTATAGAGTGTTCCACCCACAAAATCAGATTTTTTTCAGGTGCACATGGGTCATTTTCCAAGATAGATCACATACTAGCTCACAAAACAGGTTTGAATAAATGAAAAAGAATTGAAGTTATTCCCTGTATATTATCAGATCACAGTGCAATAATGCTGAAGATCAATAGCATAAGAAACTGAAGGAACATCACAAACACATGGAAATTGAACAACACCCTCCTGAGAAATCAATGGATCACAGAGGAAATCAAAGAAGAAATTAGTTTTTACAAATAAATGAAAATGCCAATACAACATACTGGAATCTATGGGACACTAAGAAAGCAGTTCTACATGGATAATTCATAACACTGAATGCCCACATTACAAAAACAGAGTAAGTTCAAATAAACAACCTAACGATGACTCTTAGATTCCTAGAAAAACAAGAGCAAGAAAAACCTAAAGCTGGAACAAGAGAGGAAATTATAAAGATTAGAGCAGATATCAATGCAATGAAAACTAAGAAAATGATACAAAAAATAAATGAATTGAAGAGTTGAATTTTTGAAAGAATAAATGAAATTGATCAACCCTTAGCAAACCTTTTCAAAAGAAGGAAAGAAAAGGCTCAGATTAATGTAATCAGGAATGAAAAAGACAAAGTCACAACAGATCCAAAAGAAACCCAGAGGATCAATAATACATATTATGAGAACCTGTACTCTAATAAAATGGAGCACACAAAAAATGGACAGATTTCTAGATACTTATAAATTACCAAACTTGAACAAAGAAGATAAAAACATTTTAAAAACCCCAATTACAATCAGTGAAATTGAAAAAGTAATTAGAAGCTTATGAAAAAATAAAAGCCTAGGTCCTGATGGATTCATTGCTGAATTGTACAAAACATTTAGTGAAGATCTAGTGCCATTACTCTTTAGACTTTTCAATGAAATTGCAAAGGAAGCAATGCTTCCAAATTCATTCCTGGAAGCAAATATTACTTTGATTTCCAAATCTGGGAAAGATGTAACTAAAAAAGAGAACTACAGGCCAATCTCCTTCATGAATATAGATGCAAAAATCCTCACTAAGATACTAGCAAAGAGAATACAGAGGATCATCAAGAAGATCATACATCCTGACCACGTCAGATTTATTCCAGGGATGCAAGGATGTTTCAACATACACAAATCAAGACATGTAATGCACCCTATATATATATATGTGTGTGTGTGTGTGTGTGTGTGTGTGTGTGTGTGTGTGTGTGTGTTACCGGGGATCGAACTCAGGTCCTTGTGCTTGTGAGGCAGGTCACCTAATCACTGAGCTAAATCCCAGGCCCTTGTAATACACTATATTAACAAAGTCAAGGACAGGAACTGCATGATCCTCTTGATAGATGCAGAAAAAGCATTTGACAAAATTCATCATGCATTCATGATAAAAATTCTGCAAAAAATTGGAATAGATTTTCTATGTCTTAACTTAGTAAAGGCTATCTATGAAAAACCAACAGCCAACATCATATTAAATGGCCAAAAACTGAAAACCTTCACGTTAGAATGAGGAACAAGACAGGGATGCCCACTTTCACCACTCCTCTTCGATATAGTTCTAGAAACACTAGCCATAGCAATTAGACAAGAGAAAGAAATTAAAGCAATAAAGACAGGAAAAGAAGAAGTTAAACTGTCATTATTTGTTGATGATGTGATACTCTACATTGAAGACTGAAAAAACTGCACCAAAGACTTTTTGACTTAATTGACACTTTTAGGAGAGTAGCTGCGTAAAAGGTCAACACACAAAAATCAATAGCCTTCTTGTACACAAATAATAGACTCCCTGAGAAAGAAATTAGGGAAACAATTCCTTTCACAATAGCACCCAAAAAACTGAAGTATCTGGAAATCAATCTAATAAAAGAAGCAAAAGACCTCTACACTGAAAACTACAGCACTCTGAAAAAAAAGATTGAGGAGGACATAAGAAAATGGAAAGATATCCCCTGCTCCTAGGTAGGAAGAATCAACATAGTGAAAATGCCCATACTACCAAAACTGCTATACAGATTCAATGCAATACCAATTCAAGTCCCAACGCTATACTACACAGAACTAGAAAGAAGAATCCAAAAATTCATCTGTAACCATAAGAGACCTAGAATAGCAAAAGCCGTCTTAGGCAACAGACACATGGCAGCGGGTATAACAATTCCCAATTTGAAATTATACTACAAAGCCACTGTGATAAAAACAGCATGTTACTGGCAGAGAAACAGGCCTGAGGATCAGTGGAACAGATTGGAAGACACAAAAACAACTCCAGATTCACTCAGCTACTTCACCTTTGACATAGGAGCTGACAGTCCCCACTGGAGGAAAGATAGCCTTTTTAATAAATGGTGTTGGAAAAACTGGATTTCAACCTGCAAAAGATTAAAACTAGACCCTTATCTTTCACCATGCACTAAACTAAAATCCAAGTGGATTAAAGATCTAAATAAAAAAACAGAAACACTAAACTTGCTGGAAGGTAAGTTAGGCAGAACTCTGGAAGACATTGACATAGGAAAAGACTTTATGAACAAATTCTTAGTAGCACGGGAACTAGCAGAAAGAATCAACAACTACTGGGATCTCATCTTATTAAAAAGTTTCTGCACTGCAAAAGAAACCATAAACAGGTCTAAGAGACACAATACAATGTTGCAAAAATTTTTACCAGCTGCTCCTCAGACAAAGGACTATTATCTAGAATATATAAAGAACTCAAAACAATCAGGCCCCCCATATAATGACCCGTTTCAAAAATGGGCATCCAAAATGAACACACATTTATCAGACAAAGAAGTAAAAGCAGCAAGTAAATATATGAAAAAATGTTCCACATCACTGGTCATTCAAGAAATGCAAATGAAAACAACACTGAGATTTCACCTCACCCTGCAAAGAATGGCTGCTATCAAGAAATCACACAATAACAAATGTTGGTGGGATTTTGGGGAGAAAGGAACCCTTCTCTATTGTTGGTGTGAGTGCAGACTGGTGCAACCACTATGGAAGTCAATATGGATATACCTCAAAGAGGTTGGACTGGAGGTTCCATTTGACCCAGCCATCCCTCTGTTCGGTATCTTTCCTGAAGAATTAAAAGATTCATACCACAGTGATATATGCACACCCATGTTTATAGCAGCACAGTTTGCAATAGCTAAAACTTGGAAACAGCCCATCTGCCCATCAGTTGGAAACTTGATAAGGAAGATGTGGCTCTTCTATAAAATGTAATATTACTCAGTCATAAAGAATGAGAAAGTACATTCATTCAAAGCTAAATGGGTACAATTTGAGGTTATACTCCTAAATGAAATAAATAAGTCACACATCTGCAAATGCCGAATGGTTTCTCTGGTGTGAAAAACTAAAATAGTACTCAAGAACTTAACTGGACAATAAGCAAAGTGAAATAGGAATAAAAGGACAAAAGGTATAGGGACAATGAGAAGGATAGGGAAAGGGGAATAAGGGAAAAGGAAAACAATATGAGAAAATGTGAAAATGGAATTAAAGTGCTTGAAGGTGGGGAGGAGAGGAGGAGGTGAATGGAGGTTGGGGACAAGGGGAAAATATGAGAACCAAGACCTGGCATGTAGAGGTAAAAGATCCCAGTAATGAATGTAACTGTACTGTCTACCTAGAATGTACCAATAAATTCAATTTAAATTAAAAAAAAAGTAGACAAACCCAAAGCTCATACAGTGGAGGAAAGCATAAAGATTGGAGTAAAAAATAATAGAATGGAGACAAAGAATGTGATACAAAAAAATCCATAAAACAAAGAGTTGATTCCTTGAAAGAATAAACAAAATTGTCAAACCCATGAAATTACAACAGAACCAGTGAAAGAGAGAGGATTGTCAATACCTGCTTTGAGAATGTTTACACAATAAGATGGAAAACACTGAAGAAATGGACAGATTTCTAGATATATATGTGAATTGCTAAAGATGAATGAAGATCTAAAAATTCTAAACAAACTGATATCAATCAATGAAATTGAAAACATAATTAAAACTTACCAATGGGGCTGGGGATTTAGCTCAGTGTTTCCACTGTCTGCCTAAAAAGCACAAGGTCTTGAGTTTAATCCTTGATCCCCAGTACTAAAAACAAACAAACAAAAAACAAAAACACTTACCAATGAAGAAAAGTCCAAGTCATGATGGCTTCACTGCTGAATTCTACAACACATTTAGAGAACTACTGCCATTATTTTTATAATTGTTCAGTAGAATTGAAATGGAAGAATTACTCCCAAATTAATTCCTCAAAGTAAATATCACCTACATCCCAAAAGCAGAGAAAGATCCAACCAAAAAAGAGAACTACAGGCCACACTTGCTAATAAACATAGATGCAAAAATCCTTAATAAGATACTGGCAAATAGAACATAGAAGATCATCAAAAATTTCATATACCCTGACCAAGTTGGATTTATTCCAGAGATGTAGGAGTAGTTCAACATATGCAAATCAATAAATGCAATACATTACATTAATAGAGCCAAGGAGAAAAACTATCAGATCTCAATAGCTGCAGAAAAAGAATTTGACAAATCCAATACAAAATCATGATAAAAATCCTACAGAAAGAATGGCTGCTATCAAAAAATCAACCAATAACAAATGTTGGCTGAGTTTTGGGGAGAAAGGAACCCTTCTCCATTATTGGTGGGAGTGCAGACTGGTGTAACAACTATGAAAATCAATATGGAGATACCTCAAAGAAGTAGGATTGGAGATTCCATTTGACCCAGTTATCCATCTCCTGAGAATATTTCCAAAATAATTAAAAGAATCATAGAACAGTGATGATATATGTGCACTCCTGTTTATAGTGGTACAGTTTGCAATAGTTAAAACTTGGAAACAGCATAATTGCCCATCAGTTGGAGACTGCATAAAGAAGATGTTTTTGCTTTTCTATAAAATAGAGTATTACTCAGCCATAAAGAATGAGAAACTACAGTCATTCATAGGAAAATGGATGCATATCGAGGCCATACTCTTAAGTGAAATAAATAAGACACACATTTGGTAAATACCAAATAATCTCTCTGATGTGAAAAACTAAAAGTGTTAATAAGATCTAAATGGTATAATTGACAATGTGAAATAGGAAGAAAGAGGCTAAAGGTGTAGGGGAAGTGGGAGGGTAGGGGAACAGAAATGAGGGAGAAGAAAAAATATGAGAACTTCAAAATATGGAAACAAAGTTTTTGTAAATAGGCAAGGGTGGAGGGGGTTAAGAGAGGACAGGGGAATGGGGTAAAAATGAGAACCAAGACCTGTCATGTAAAGGTACAAAATCACAATGATGAGTGTAACTATACTGTACACCTAAAATGCACCAACAAACTCAATGAAAAAAGCAACAAACAAAAATTCTACAGAAAATTGGAATAGGTGGTCTTTAGCTCAAATTAATAAAAGACATCTATGAAAAATCTAACATCATACAAAATGATACAAAACTGAAATTCTTCAAGCTAAAATCAGGAACATTATAAGGATGTCATCTACCAGTTCTGTTCAATATAGTTCTGGCAACATTAGCCAAGAGAAAGAAAAGGAATAAAGACAGGAGATGTAGAAGTTAAATTGTCATTATTTGCAGATGACATGATACTCTATATAGAAAACACCCAAGAACACCACCAAAAATATTGTAGATTTAATAACCAAATTTAGTAGAGTAGCTGGATAGAAGGTCAACACAGAAAAACCAATAACCTTCCTATGCGGGAAAAATAGACCTACTCAGAGAGGAACTGGAGAAAGAATGCCATTTTATAATAGCATCAAAAAAAAAAATAGAACAAAATACCTAGGAATCAATCTAATGAAAGAAATCAAAGACTTGTGCTCTGAAAACTATAGCACTCTGAAAAAAAGATGGAAGGGTATATCAGAAAATGGAAAGACACCTCTGGCTCCCAGATAGGAAGAACAGATATAATGAAAATGGCCATATTTCCAAAAGTGAAATCCCAATTGAAATTTCAACAGCATATTTCACAGAGCTAGAGAAAATGATCCAAAAATTCATTTAGAACAAAAGAAACCTAGTTTAGCAAAAGAAATCCTAGGAAACAATGATAAGGTAGGGAGTATCACAATCCCAAACTTGAAACTATACTACAAAGCTGCTGTGATAACAACAGCATGTTACTGCATAGAAACAAACCTGAGGATGAGTGGAACAGATTAGAAGACACACACAATAATCTCACCTTCAACAAAATAGCCAAACATCCTCACTGGAGGAAGATAGTCTTTTTAATGAGTGGTGCTGGAAAAATTGGTTTCAACTTGCCAAAGATTAAAACTAGATCCCAATCTTTCACCATGCACTAAACCAAAATCCAAATGGATTAAAGATTTAAATATTAAAACAAAAACACTAAACCAGAGAGAAGACAGGTTAGGTAAAACTCTTTTTTTTCCAGCTTTAATTGAGTTTATTGGCACATTTTAGGGATACAGTACAATTACATTCATTGTTGGGATCTTGTACCTCTACATGACAGGTCTTGGTTCTCATTTTTCCCCTTGTCCCCAACCTCCCTTCACCTCATCCTCTCCTCCCCATCTATAAGCACTTTATTTCCATCTTTTATCTCACATATTTTTTCTTTTCCCTTATTACCCTTCCCCTATCCACCCCACCTTCACTACAACTTTAGCCCATTTCTTCCCACTTCACAATGTCAGTAATCTTATTAGGATCTTATCTATTATTGCAGACTATTCACACCAGAGATATTATTTGGTATTTACACATGTGTGACATATTTATTTCACTTAGGAGTATATCTTCAATATGTATCCATTTTCCTATGAATGAATCTAGTTTCTCATTCTTTATGGCAGAGTAATATTCCATTTTATAGAAAAAACACACCTTCTTTATCCAGTTTCAAACTAGTGGGCAAATGGGCTGTTTCCAACTTTTAGCTATTACAAACTGTGCCACTATAAACATGGATGCACATATATCACTGTGATGTGATTCTTTTAGTTCTTTTGGAAAGATACCAAGCAGAGGGATAGCTGGGTCAAATGGAACCTCCAGTCCAACCTCTTTGAGGTATCTCCATATTGATTTCCATAGTGCTTGCACCAGTCTGCACTCCCACCAACAATGGAGAAGGGTTCCTTTCTCCCCACAACCCCACCAACATTTGCTATTGTGGGATTGCTTGATAGCAACCATTCTTTGTGGGGTGAGGTGCAATCTCAGTGTTGTTTTCATCTGTATCTCTCGAATGACCACCGATGTGGAAAATTTTTTCATATATTTACTTGCTGCTTTTACTTCTTTGTCTGAGAAATGTCTGTTCATTTCGGATGACCATTTGTGAATCAGGTCTTTATATTTTGCGGGGGCAGGCTGGTTGTTTTAAATTCTTTATATATTCTAGATAATAGTCCTTTGTCTGAGGAGCAGCTGGTAAAAAGTTTATCCCACATTGTAGGTTGTCTCTTAGTTCTGTTTATGGTTTCTTTTGCAGTGCAGAAGCTTTTTAGTAAGATGAGATCCCTGTTGTTGATTGTTTCTGCTAGTTCCCTTGCTACTGAGGATTTGTTCATAAAGTCTTTTCCATGCCAATGTCTTCCAGAGTTCTGCCTAACTTACCTTCCAGCAAGTTTAGTGTTTCTGTTTTTATATTTAGATCTTTAATCCACTTGGATTTTAATTTAGTGCATGGTGAAAGATAAGGGTCCAGTTTTATTCTGTGGAAGGGTGAAATCCAGTTTTTCCAACACCATTTATTTTTTTCCAGCTTTAATTGAGTTTATTAGTACATTTTAGGGATACAGTACAGTTACATTCATTGTTGGGATCTTGTACCTCTACATGACAAGTCTTGGTTCTCATTTTTTCCCCTTGTCCTGCCCTCCCTTCACCCCCTCCTCCCCTCCCCATCTACAACCACTTTATTTCCATCTTTTCATTATCTCATATTTTTTTTTCAGTCAGTAATCTTATTAGGATCTTCTTTATTACTGCAGATTATTCACACCAGAGAAACTATTTGGTATTTAAACATGTGCGCCTTATTTATTTCACTTAGGAGTATATCTTCAATATGTATCCATTTTCCTATGAATGAATCTATTTTCTCAATTTTTATAGCTGAGTAATATTCCATTATAGAAAAACCACACCTTCTTTATCCAGTTTCCAACGGATGGGCAAATGGGCTGTTTCCAAGTTTTAGCTATTACAAACTGTGCCATTATAAACGTGGGTGTGCATACTTCTCTGTGATATGATTCTTTTAGTTCTCTTGGAAAGATACCCAGCAGAGGGATGGTGGGTCAAATGGAACCTCCAGTCCAAGCTCTTTGAGGTATCTCCATATTGATTTCCATAGTGCTTGCACCAGTCTGCACTCCCACCAACAATGGAGAAGGGTTCCTTTCTCCCCAAAACCATGCCAGCATTTGTTATTGTGTGATTTATTGATAGCAGCCATTCTTTGTGGGGTGAAGTGGAATATCAGTGTCCAACACCATTTATTAAAGAGGCTATCTTTCTTCCACTGAGGATGGTCAGCTCCTTTGTCAAAGATGAGATAGCTGAGTACATCTGAATTTGATTTTGTGTCCTCCACTCTGTTCCACTGATGCTCAGGCCTGTTTCTTTGCCAGTACCATGCTGTTTTTATCACAGTGGCTTTGTAGTATAGTTTCAAATTGGAAATTGTTATACCCGCTGCCATGTATCTGTTGCCTAAGATGGCTTTTGCTGTTCTATGTCTCTTATGGTTCCAGATGAATTTTTGGATTTTTTTTCTAGTTCTGTGAAACATAGTGTTGGAATTTCAAGTGGCATTGCATTAAATCTGTATAGCAGTTTTGGTAGTATCTCTATTTTCACTATGTTGATTCTTCCTACCCAGGAGGAAGGGATATCTTTCCATTTTTGTATATCCTCTTCAATTTCTTTTTTCAGAGTGCTATAGTTTTCAGTGTAGAGATCTTTTGCTTGTTTTATTAGATTGTTTCCTAGATACCTCATTTTTTTGCATGCTATTGGAGTTTTTTCCCTTATTTCTCTCTCAGTGAGTCTCTTACTTGTGTATAAGAATGCTATTCATTTTTGGGTGTTCACCATGTATCCAGCTACTGTACTGAATCTGTCAATTAAGTCTGGATAGTCTTTTGGTGGAGTTTTTTGGGTCTTCAATGTAGAGTATCATATCATCCACAAATAATGACAGTTTAACTTCTTCCTTTCCTATCTTTATTCCTTTAATTTCTTTCTCTTGTCTAATTGCTGTGGCTAATGTTTCCAGAACTATATCAAAGAGGAGTGGTGATAATGGGCATCCTTTTCTTGTTCCTGACTTTAACATGAAGGTTTTCAGTTTTTGGCCATTTAATATGATGTTGGCTGTTGGTTTTTCATAGATAGCCTTTATTAAATTGAGGTATAGACCATCTCTTCCACCTTTTTGCAGGGTTTTTATCATGAATGGGTGATGAATTTTATCAAATGCTTTTTCTGCATCTATTGAGAGGTCATATGGTTTTTGTCCTTGACTTTGTTAATATAATGTATTACATTTATTCACTTATGTATGTTGAACAACACTTTCATCCCTGGAATGAATCCATTTTGGTCAGGATGTATGATCTTCTTGATAATCCTCTGTATTCTGTTTGCTAGTATCTTATTAAGGATTTTTCAATCTATATTCATTAAGGAGATTGGCCTGTAGTTCTCTTTTTTAGTTGCATCTTTCCCTGTTTTGGGAATCAAAGTGATACTTGCTTCCAGGAATGAATTTGGAAGTATAGCTTCCCCTTCAATTTCATTGAAAAGTTTGAAGAATAATGGCAGTAGTTCTTCTAAAATGTCTTGTAAAATTCATCAGTGAATCCATCAGGGCCTGGGCTTTTCTTTATTGGTAAATTTTTAATTACATTTTTTATTTCACTGACTGTAATTGAGGTGTTTAAAGTGTTTTTATCTTCTTTGTTCAACTTTGGTAATTCATAAGTATCTAAAAATCTGTCCATTTCTTCTGTGTTTTCCAGTTTTTCGGAGTGCAGGTTCTCAAAGTATTTATTAATCATCTTCTGGATTTCTTTTAGATCTGTTGCAACTTCACCTTTTTCATTCCTGATTGCAAGGGTCTGAGCCTTTTCTTTCTTCTTCTTTTCTTTTTTTTTGATAAGATTAGCTAAGGGTGTGTCAATTTTATTTATTCTTTCAAAAAATCAGCTGTTTGTTTCATTTATTTTTGTATCATTTTCTTAGTTTCCATTGCATTAATTTCTTCTCGGATCTTTATAATTTCCTCTCTTGTTCGAGCTTTGGGTTTTTCTTGCTCTTGATTTTCTAGGAGTCTAAGATTCATCATTAGGTTGTTTATTTGAACCTGCTCTGTTTTCCTAGTGTGGGCATTCAATGTTATGAATTTTCCCCATAGAACTGCTTTCATTGTGTCCCATAGATTCCTGTATGTTGTATTGGCATTTTCATTTATTTATAAAAACTGTCCAATTTCATCTTTAATTTCCTCTGTTATCCATTGATTGCTTAGGAGAGTGTTGTTCAGTTTCCATGTGCTTGTGAAATTCCTACAGTTTCTTGTGCTATTGAGCTCTAGCTTGATTGCACTATGATCTGATAATATACAGGGGATTACTTCAGTTCTTTTGCATTTGTTCAGACCTGTTCTGTGAGCCAATATGTGGTCTATTTTGGAGAATGATCCATGTGCAGCCGAATATAATGTATATTCTTATTTTGTGGGGTGGAATACTCTGTAGACATCTATTAAGTCCATGTATTTGAAAGTTTGTTCAGTTCTATTATTTCATTGTTGATTTTCTGCCTAGAAGATCTGTTAATTTGTGATAGTGGGTTATTTATATCCCCCACTAAAATTGTATTAGTGCTTAGTTGTTTTTTCGTGTTTCTTAATATTGATTTTATATAGTTGGGGGCATTTATATTTGGTGCATATATGTTTATGATTGTCATCTCTTCCTCTTGAATTGTTCCCTTTACAGGGATGTAGTGGCCTTCTTTTTCTCTCTTAATGAGTATTGGTTTGAAATTTACTTTGTCTGTGAATAAGATTGCTACATCTGCTTTTTTATGTCTTGGTGTCTTGCTTAAGTGTTTTCTTATTTTTATTTTTGTTGTTGGGTTATCCTTGGTTCAATTTCTGGGTTATTACTTATATCTTCCTGATATAGTTGTGGTTTAGCTTTTGAGTCTCTAATGACTCATAGACATCTCATTTTCATAATATTAGAGAAAATAACTCATTAAAACAATTACATTCCTTAATCCCAATTGATACATTCAGCAACCCAATAGAATCAAGCACAGCTTACAAATTGACCACTTGTGGTAGTCATTAATCTATCACCTTTAAACCATGTGAATTAAATTAATATCAAGAAGCAGCCCAAAATATCTTTGCAGTGAATACACTTTTCAATATAGCATCTTTACCATTTAGGATGGGGGCTTAGACTGAGTTAGGATGAGAGGAGTAGATAAGTGAAAGAATTGGCGAAGGTTTGAAGTGAACCCAGAGGTTGTAGAATGACCATACTTTTTTTTCGAAACTATTAACTTTAAAGGGTATAGACAGAGTGCAGGAATAAAGACAAGAATATATCCCCTTAACAGTAACAGGGGTTCACCTTCCCTTGAAGCTACAGAGCCATATAAGTGATGTAAAATGACAGGAGAAGAGAACATAAAGAAAAATAGAAAAAATAATACAAGAAGAAGTCTGAGGTAGGGAAGGAGCAGGAATAAAAAGGGAGATGAGGGATAATATGGTGGAGCAAGAGACTGAGTTGTAGAGAGAGGACAGAAAAAAGAAAGCAATTTTAGTGTGGAATGAGGAAAAGAAAAAAAAAGAATTTGAAGGGCCTCTTTCAGACTATGTCTCTGTTGTCATATTACACCACATGTACAGCCATGTGTAGAACCGAATCCCCTGATCTCAGCTAGCCAATGGCAGGTCCCCACAACTCAGACTGACCTCAGTCCACAGGCCTAATTTGAGTTTCCCAGCCTTTAGGGTTGAACTCCACTCAGTTCTATTACAGGTTTCCCCTGCCCTTTCTTTAAAAATGTTCAAATTTGGAAGCTCAGAAAAATACCCTTCATGACCACCTATGCCTCTGCAGAGTGGGTCCAAGGATTGGCCCATTCAGGAGGTTTGAGAATGGGGGTGGGGCAGGTCGTGGGGTGTTTCAAAGACGCTCTCATGGCTGCCTTCCTTACTGGATCAGGTGGAGCACAGTTGGGGAGGTTGGGGACCCACTGGGTGGGCCTGAGCAGGTGGCTGGAGAGACCTCTTCTGGAGTCCTTGCTTCCTTACTGGATCTGGTAGCGTGCAGTCAGGAATTTGCGGACCCACCGGATGGACCTGAGCACGCAGCTGGAGAGCACTAAAACACTTGAAGACACTGAGATAGAAAAAAATTTCATGAACTAAACCTCAGTTGCACATGAACTAGCGTAAAGAATCAATAAGTGGGATCTCTTCTTAATAAAAAATCTTCTGAACAACAAGATAAACCACCAACAGAGTGAAGAGACAACATGCAGTGTGGGACCTTCCCAAAAGAATTAAGAGAATCATACCATAGTTATATATGTGCACCCATATTCATAGCAGCCTAGT
The DNA here is from genome assembly GCF_012274545.1 of Fukomys damarensis. Lineage (NCBI taxonomy): Eukaryota > Metazoa > Chordata > Mammalia > Rodentia > Bathyergidae > Fukomys > Fukomys damarensis. The sequence continues at coordinate 22,620,226 of NW_022900936.1, forward strand.
TTGTAATAGCTAAAACTTGGAAAGAGCACAATTGCCCATCAATTGGAGAGTGAATGAAGAAAATGAGGTGTTTCACTTTTTTTTAATAAAGTGGAGTACTACTCATCCATAAAGACTGAGAAACTGGAGACATTTATAGCTAAATGGATGCATATTGAGGCTATAGTCACACACATGTGTAAATACCTAATAGTTTCTCTGGTGTGAGAAATTGAAAGCATAAATGAGGATCAAAATATATAACAGGTAATGTGAAATAGGAAGAAAATTTCCAAAGGGAAAGGGGAAGGGGAAGAGGGAGGGGTAGGGGAAAGAAGTGGAAAAGGAATAAGTAGGAGAAAAGGAAAAAAATGGAAACAAAGTCTTTGTAAATAGCGAGGGGTTAAGGGATTGCAGAGAGTGCATGGGAATGGAGAGAAAAATAAGGGCCAAGATATCTCATGCAAAGGTACACATTCCCAATGATAAATGTAGTCATATTGTATACCTAAAATGTACCAATAAATTTAATGAATTAAAAATAAAATAAAATCAAAGTTATATAGTTTAAGGAGAACTATTGAAACCATGCATGGAATAAAAAAATTATAAAATGTTTCAGTTGGGAAGAAGTATTCAGGGATATTCAATGGCTTGCTTATGTTATACCTACTTAAAAGTGGGATAAATGCATAACAAAACCCTTAATGGTATATACCTTAATACATACGTGAATATTATAAACTATGCATGTTTCAGGTAGACTGAAAATAATAAATTCAAGTGGTATAAAGAATAGATTTTGTAGAAAGACTAAAATCAATATTAGTATTTTAAGGAAAATACTAAAAATAAAAATAAGTAATTATTTGTAATTGGATAAATGGTGGATCAGGATAAACTGTTTTTTGTTTGTTTGTTTGTTTGTTTGTTTCTGTGGTACAGGGGATCAAACTCGGGTCCTTGCGCTTGCAAGGCAGGCCACCGAACTGCTGAGCTAAATCCCTGGCTCTACGATAAACTGTTTTGTTAGTTACTTCTTCATTGCTGAGATAAAACACCTACTATAATTTAATGAAGCAAGAGTTTATTATCGCTCACAGTTTACATAGGTTTTACTCCAAAGTCAGCTGATTCCAAGGCAGGACAACATGGCAAAAGGGCATACATGGCAGAGAGAAACAGGTCACGGGATAGCAGGAATGGGGCAGAAAGCCTTCCCTGTTTTCTTTTTTGTTCCATCCAGACTGCAAGCCTATTTCCTGGTGCCACCCACACCCAGGGTAGGTCTTCCTTCTCCAGTAAATCCATCACCCACATCGAGAGCTATGCTAACCCTGCATTAATGTTAACACTATGTATTACTGGTCTAATGCAGTATCACACACCCATGATACTGTCACTCCCAAATGCCCCCATCTATGAGGGTAGGAGGCTTTTGAGGGGGGTGAGACATCCAGATACAAGCCACAACAGCAATCATCATCATTACTTTTTGTTTGTTTTTTTGTTTTGTTTTTTGAGACAGGGTCTCACTATTTAGTTGAGACTGACCTGGAACTCACTATGTAGCTCAGGCTGGTCTCGAACTTGCAGTGATCCTCCTGCCTCAGCTGCCCAAGTGCTGGTATTACAGGCGTGCACCACCATGCCCATCCATCATCATTATTGTTTAATTGTCATTTCACAAAATTTAGAGTTCTGAACTACAAATACATTTTTAAATCTTTATGTGTGTATGGTGTGATACAGTTTCTTGCTGGCATAAGGAAAGCATGATGCCACTGAGATGACTCCCCAGCCCTGGCATAATTAACCTTAACAAATATAGTTACAATGCTTTATCTTGTCCAGACTACTTAACGTGAGTAGCACTAACATCCATAATCATACTGCCCTTGCACCTAGCGTTGCACCATGAATCAATCCCTGCATCACACACTCTAGATCCAGCCATCTCTGAAAAACTCCACATCTGACTGCATGAGGCTTTGAGAGACATTGAAACACAGCCACAACAGTGCTGAACAAAAATTTTGGTATATTACATGAATACATGCACTATGCAGGAAAATGTTGTAAATGCTGCATTCCATAACTTTGAATACCAGTGAGCACTTTCTAGCTTCCTCAATATGCAGGTGATTTTTTTCTCTCCTGCTTCACTCTTTGAAAACTAAGTCACCTAATTTTCAAATTATTTGTCAGTTCCTGCAAGCCCCCCTATAAGATTTCTCTATTTTATTTTCTGTATCCCAGCATTTCAGTTTTTTCATAGTATTTGTTTCCAGTTGATCTATTTTGAAATGTTCAAAAAAAGTTGATTATCAAATAATACATAGTCAATCCTGTGTTTTCCTTCTCTGGGAATCTTACAATAAGCACCAAAGTTCTTCATTATTTAATTTGAAAAGCTAATCATAATATAAATATTAGAGATAAAAAGAAAATGTACAGGGCTAGGGATTTAGCTCAGTGGTTCCAGTGCCTGCCTCACAAGCCTAAATTCAATCTCTGGTACCAAAAAAAAAAAAAAAAAAAAAAAAAAAAAAAAAAAAGAAAGCAAAAGGAAATGTACAAAATAAAGAAGTATTAAAAAGTCATTGCAGTTGTCCATCACTGACCTGAACTTCTGACTACCTTCTTTCAAGAGCCTGTAAACTTCTCCCAAATGAGTCTGAAAACTAGATTAATGATTAAAATTGTCTTTACCAGTCACAATTTCTATTTGCTTTTCTTGCAGTGTATATGAATTTATTGATATGTGCTATGGTAGAAATGGTTCTAAATGACAAGTAAATAATTTTAAATAGTCACTTCCCTGAGTCAGTACTTTTTTTTTTTTTTTTTGAGATAAGGTCTCACTATATAGTTGAGACTGACCTGGAACTCATTATTTAGCCCAGGCTGGTCTCTAACTCACAGCAATCCTCCTGCTTCAGCCTCCCGAGTGCTGGGATTACAGGCGTGCACCACCATGCCTAGCCTCCCTGAATTAGTTTGGGGAGGAAGAGAAATATTTATCTAAACGGGTTCTGTAGTTAGTATTCATTATGTGTGTGTGTGTGTGTGTGTGTGTGTGTGTGTGTGTGTGTATCTATCTATCTATCTATTGAGACAAGTTAGATCTTGCTGTGTTGATCATGCTGGCATTGAACTCACTATGCAGCCTAGGCTGACTTCAAACTCTATAATCCTCCTGCCTCTTCCTCCAAATTTTGGGATTTCCGATGTATGTCACCATGCCTATTTGTTAAGCATTTTTTTAAAAATTTGTCTTTGCAATAGTATTCAAAAATCATATAAAGACTTTCTTGTGATAAGCAATCCATGAGACTTTCATATTTCAAGTTTAGAAGAAACCTCTCGTTAATATTTTATTTGAATAGCTACATTACTGACATATTCAAAGAGCAATGAATGGGGAATTTCTTTATAAAAATTGAGATGAGAAGCCTATGTATATTGTTTCATCATTGAATGAGTTATGTGAAAATTACAGTTATATCTTTAAAACTTAACCAGCAAAAATATTAATCCTAACCCTAATTATTTGCAATAAAATTAAAACCCTTGATGAATGAATAAAATTTTATAACAATATAGAAAGCACTTAAAGTGAGCGAAACCTTCAATTTCATATGTATTGCAATGCTTATTTTAATGGATGAATTGCTTTCATCTTCATCCTCATAGCATAAAAACCAAGCACAGTCTTATTAAAAGTTCATTAGTTTTTCAAGTATTCTTATCTTAAACATAGGGCAAGATGAAATATGTCTTTGTTATGTAAAAATCAATAAAAAACATAATGATTAAAACACATATACCTTAGCTGAGAACAGGAGCATGACTGTAATCCCTGTACTCTCAGAAGCTGAGACAGAAAGTTCTTAAATTCAAGCGCAGCCTGGGAAATTTAGTGAGATTCTCTCTCAGAACTTAAAACTATAATAAAATAAAAAGCTGGTGACTTAGTTCATTGCAAAACCCTTAGTTTCAACCCCTGGAACGACAAATAAATTTTTAATATTCTACATCAGATAAATGATTAAAATGTTTTAAAAAACATTGTTAAAAAACAGAAAAAAAGTTATATTAACATTTATATTTCAAAGTTAGATTTAATGATTTCCCATTTCTTATAACATTGGGCAATTTGGAAACATATACGATCTACCATGGCAGAAGAGAAATTAGTGCACTAGTGTATGATCCAGCAAAATACAGAATGATATAGAAGAACAGACATTTCTCTGACAAAGAAGCAGAAACAGCAAGTAAACACATGAGAAAGTGTTTAACATCGCTGGTCATTAAGGAGATGCAAATGAAAACAACGCTGAGATTCCACATCACTCCAGAAAGAACAGCTCCTATCAAGAAACTGACCAATAACAAATGCTGGCAAGGCTATGTAGAAAAAGCAACCCTTCTCCTCTGTTGGTGGGAGCGTAGAATGGTGCAACTATTGTGGAAATCAGTGTGGGAATACCTCGGAATACTAGGATTAAGTCACATTTGACTCAGCATTTCCCTGGCTGGGTTACCTTCCCAAAAGAATTAAAAGTATCATACAAAGCTTTTGTAAATAGTGAGGTGTGGAGGGGTAGATGGGAACAAAGAGGAACTGGAAAAAATAAGAACTATGGTACATCATGTACAGGTACAAATTCCCCAGGATGGGCATGATTATAATGTATACCTAAAATGTACCAATAGAGTCAATTAAAAGTAAGGGAATCTTTTTGAAAAATTGGCAGCATGAACTATTGCAGAATTTTTACTTATTATTGTTCTAGCTCAAAACTCTCCCTTTTTGAAGTTATGTGACACGTGGTCCAGTAACCAGGGAGTAGCGCACACCTATAAAGAAAGAGCTTTCTGAAAAATCAACCCATCTGGTCAATGTCCCACTCCTTCCCTCCTCCCTCCCTCTCTCCCATCTTTTCCCCTTCCTTACTCCATTCTTTTATCCCTTTCCTTCTTGTTGGAAAAACCAAATACATCAATTAATTCTGTGTCTTAGAAAAGATGCCTCGTGCTATTAAAGCTCTCGAAGCTCTATCTGAATTGTTGTCAGAGGTGTACTCTGCTTTATGATCCAAATTAGACTTCCGTTTATAAACCTAGAATTTTTCTACTAACAAAGATCAGGAATAAATTCAGTACAGTGTCTACCTAGTCCAAATGTAGGAACACCAAGATCAAAGTCAAATTCTTGGGTCTCTGTGAGCAGAACAATCATTATTGCTTACATACTGCTATTCTAATATCATTTCCCACCTCGACTTTGATGATTAAATGTCACCACCACTTGTCCCCTGTATCAAATTATTCCCATCACATTTTGCATTTCCAATTCAGTAGCATCAGTCTGTACTGTACTTTCTGACCTTTAGGAAAAAACGACCACAGAGCTTTTCAGGAATAATGGCACTTACTTTTGTAATAGTCAGTCAGAAATGGGTGTACACTGGACTTCATAAGGTGGCTGAACAGATTTTACACAATAAATCCACTCTGATATTCCAACCCCGCTATGTCTTTAGGTCCCTTTCTTGGCAGTATATCAAGGCACATCTAACTGATCACACATTTGTTAATGTAAGCTACGTTTTGGTGCATATTTCAGCCTATCAACAAATTAAACTATTAGGTCCATTTCTCAGTCCTCATGTTGTAACATTAAATGAAGCATTTTTGCTTAGAAGGCATATATCAATAAATTTGTTCTGAGCCAATTTAAGTTCCTTCTACTAATATCCTTCACCTATAATAATCATTCTATGTATATTTCCAGGATTTCTGTGCATGTGGATTAGGAAAGTCATGTAGTTGAAGTGCAACATATCTTTTCTCAAATCACACTTTGACTTCATCTTTTGTGCTAGTAGTTAAGTCTACAAATGACCCCTGAAATAAAATGATTTGATTTATGATTTTTGAACATTATGATGATGCGAAAGCAAGGCACGTTCAGTAGAAACTGTACTTTGAATTTTGATGTTGAATTTTAAGTTTTGATAGTTTCTCAGGCTAGCAGCATGCACTGTGATGTACTTTCCTAATGCTGATACTGGCAACAGGCACAACTGCTACTCAGCTATGAGCTATATGAGCCACCTAACAATTCACTGTAAAATAAGCTTTTTCTTAGATTATTTACTCAGTTGGGAGTTAATGTAAGTGTTCTAAGTATATCTGAGCAGGTGAGATAAAGCTATGGTGTTTAGTAGGCTAGGTGTTTAATGAGTTTTTTAGTTAAAATGAACATCAATTTGGAGTAAATTTATTCCATCCAAGTGAAGAATCATTTGTAGCTGCACATCTTGAGTGAAAGAGGATTCCGAGTGTCAACAGTATCTCACAAAGAAACTACCTCAGGAAAACCATAGCAATTTTCTCAGGCACTGAAATTTAATCTCCTCAGACAGAGATGAAAAGGGTGTTGTTTCCAGCAAAGAAATTCAGTAGAATTCAAGAATTAAACATAACTTTCTTGATGAGAGTCTTTCCAGATGATGCCTTTGACTTTTCTGGATCCCATTTCTTCCTCAATGTTCATTTTAAGGACTTCAATGGACTGAATATGGCCCATGCACATCCTGGATAAAAACCTGCTTTATTTATAGTCTACTAAGCATCATATTCAAGATCTAGATGAATGTCTGACCAACAAGATAAAAAAGTTAAGGCAAGTAACCCACAAAATTAACGATCATACTCTATTAAAATTCACTATGAATACGTTTCATTTCTTACATTTATAATATTGAGAGTATTCAATTTTGCTCTATAAGTACCTAAATGATGTTATGTTTGTGAATTAATTTGTGTTTATTTGGTTTTCTATTTTAATATCCATTAAAATAAAGTTGACAGTTTTCCTTCCCCTTCTTCAGTACACTGTCACTTACATTTAATAAAAAACATAACTTTAACATATTTACTCTTATTTCCTTACTTAGGATATTTCACTATTTGTTAGCTTTAATTAATATTCTTGAAAACTAGCAGATAGAATGAGTTATCCAGGAAACTGTTTTTACTTTTTTTTCTCTTACCAAAGCTCCCATTTTCTCCCATTTTCTGGTAGATGAATGATTTCCACATTGTCACACCATACACAATTCACCCATGATGACAACTCTGTTTTTTCCTTTTTTCACTTAGTAGATCAGCAATAATTCTTTCCACCTATATTTCATCCTGCCATGATAATTTTTTCCTTTTATTGAGTTTATTGGTACATTTTAGTTACATTCATTATTGCCAACTTTACATAACAGGTGGTCTTGGTTCTCAGTTTTTCCCCTTGTCCCTGCCCTCCCTTCACCCCCTCCTCCCCTTCCCCTTTACAAACACTTTATTTCCATTTTTTCATTTTCTCATATATTTTCCCTTATTACCATTCCCCTACGCTGCCCATTTTACCTACACCTTTAGCCCTTTTCTTCCCATTTCACAATGTCAGTTGTCTCATTAGGATCTTATGTACTATTACAGTTTATTCAGAGAAACTATTTGGTATTTAGACATGTGTGACATTTATTTCACTCAGGAGTATAACCTCAATATGTATCAATTTTCCTATGAATGAGTCTAATTTCTCATTGTTTATGGCTGAGTAGTATTCCATTTTATAGAAAAACCACATCTTCTTCATCCAATCTCCACCTGATGGGCAAATGGACTGTTTTCAAGTTTTAGCTATTACAAACTGTGTTGCTATAAACATAACTGTGCATATATAACTCTGATATGATTCTCCTAATTCTTTTGGAAAGATATCCAGCAGAGCTATGGCTGGGTCAAATGGAACCTCCAGTCCAACCTCTTTGAGGTATCTCCATATTAATTTCCATAGTGCTTGCACCAGTCTGCACTCCCACCAACGATGGAGAAGGGTTCCTTTCTTCCCACTATCCCGCCAACATTTGTTATTGGTTGATTTCTTGATAACAGCCATTCTTTGTGGGGTGAGGAGGACTCTCAGTGTTGTTTTCATCTGCATCTCTCAAATGATCAGTGATGTGGAACATTTTTTCATACATTTACTTACTGCTTTTACTTTGTCTGATAAATGTCTGTTCATTTCGGATGCCCATTTTTGAATCGGGTCTTTATATTTGGGGGAGGCTGGTTGTTTTGAGTTCTTTATATATTCTAGATAATAATCCTTTGTCTGAGGAGCAGCTTGTAAAAAGTTTTTCCAACATTGTAAGTTGTCTCTTAGTTCTGTTGATGGTTTCTTTTGCAGTGCAGAAGCTTTTTAATAAGATGAGATCCCAATTGTTGATTATTTCTGCTAGTTCCCGTGCTACTGAGGATTTGTTCATAAAGTCTTTTTTCCTATGCCAATGTCTTCCAGAGTTCTGCCTAACTTACCACCCAGCAAGTTTAGTGTTTCTATTTTAATATTTAGATCTTTCATCTGCTTTGATTTTAGTTTAGTGCATGGTGACACATAAGGGTCTAGTTTTAATCTTTGGCAGGTTTTCCAATACCATTAATTAAATAGTTTCTAATAAGAAATATGTGAACTTGGTTATTTTAATGTTCTTATGCTACTAGATTTTATTCTAGGCATGTGTGAGTTATATTGTATGGCAGATGGAAGTAGGTTATCAAGCATGTTTTCACAGCATTTTTTCAGTTGAATCTATGTCTTTAAATGTACCACTGTCTGCTATTGTTAGTAAGATCATCATGCTGTGCTTTGGGTATCTCTGTGTCTCAAACTCAAGAAAATCCTGTCAGACACTAAACCAAAGTGATCAGAGCTCTTGTGTCAATTCTCTCCCTTACACTAAGGATTGCAGTTCTGTGCTGTTTATGGCACAGTGTCAGACAACTCATCGTTATATGATTTCACTGTCTTCTGTTTATTTACGGCAAAAGAAAAGTCAATTTCCAGTTATCATATAAATTTCCATAGGTAAATTCTTTATTATCAGTCCACTTACTCTTCTAATATTTTTGAGTTCTTCTCCAGTCCCGACTCTACGCCTTCATCTCCCACATCCTTCAAGGTTTCTTTTTCTACACCCTTTTGCTGATTCATTGCTTTACCTCAGTTTGACCATACAAGATCCCATTCAATATGATGCCATTTTTATTGAGGATAATTTCATTTGGTAAATTCCAAATTTTCTGCCCTGATTATCTCTCTGTATCATAATGAAGCACCATTCTATTCCTACTATGGTCTGAATTGTGTGACCCATACAAATTTATACATTGATATTTTAATCCCCATTATCTCAGAATGTGATCTTATTGCTCTGACAGAGATTATCTATGTAAAATTATGTCCTAAGATGGGTCCTTAGCCAAATCACTGTTGAGATAGACATCTTCAAGCCAAGGGCTAAAGTCTGGATGAGACCCTTCCTTCACAGCACTCGTGGGGAACCAATATTGCTGAGAAACTGGCCTTAGATGTGTAGCCTTCAGAACACTGAGATGATGCACTGTTGATGTTTAAACCACCCATGTCATGGTCATTTGTTATCAGTATTATATCCCTCTCTATTTCTTAAAGGATAACCAGGAAAATTTGAAATTAACTATTATCAATTTTCTATTGTATATCTTATTATAAAATATATATTTTTAAATTGACCACAGAAAATATTATGGAGCATATAATCCAGTCTAACATACTATGTGACTACATAAAATAGAAAAACTTTAACATTATATTATACATTTGCAGATATATTAACTTCATATTCATCTCTCTTTTTCAGGTCCCTATTCAGCTCAGTAATACAAGAGAAAATCAGATGTCATGTTAGTTGATCTGAATTTAGATAAGTGATTGCTAACCTCAAAGTAGTTGATGGTTATTGCTCCTTATAAATCAAACCACATTTCTTAAATCATTTTTCATTTCTCCTTCATAGAAAGCTATTTCATATAGGAATTCTTACTTTTCTCCCAAATATCAAGAAATATCTTATTCACTTTCACCTAGTGACTTCAATTTCATTAAAAAATTAAATTAATGAAAATGAACTTTATCAGATCTACTACAACATTTATTCATTTGCTTGCAATTATTCTAAATGGTTTCTTTCTGGGCCATGTGAATTAACTATGTGAAGCCTAGCATAAGTCTACACTTTCATTTATTTACTATATTCATTTTACCCATACAAAACTTAGCCTAGTATTTTTCGTTGCTTAATAGACCCTCTAATTTTTCCTGGTACCTAGATCTTACCATAGTACAAATTGTATCTTTGTCTCTACATCCTTTTAAAAAAGCTCTCTTAGTTCTAATTCTATCTTTACTACCTGCCCTATTTTTTCACTTCATTTTATAAGGACATGTCTCTGAATAGCAGTTGGTAGTGAAACATCAGTCTCTTTGTATCTTCAGCCCAATTGATCAGTCTTTCATCCTTACTCTCTAGAGCTCCTTTCATCAGTTTACCAATTAATATCCCACTATTAAATCTAATTACTAATACTTAAACCTTAATACACCTATCAATGACACAAAGTGACACATTTAAATATTGCTCACTCCTTTGAAGAATGCTTTTTTGGCTCCAGTTATTTATCTTTATCTGGTTTCTTTCCTACTCCTTTGATATCTTTTCCTAAAACTCAGTCTTTGGTGTTCTGTTTTTTTCTAGCTATACAACTGCTTTTTGATTTCACATAATTATATCACTTCAATCTCAATGTCTATGTCAATGCCTGGAAAATTGATATACCTGGTGCAGACCTGTCTGCTGAATGGCTGTCATGTGAATCCAAAGAGTTCCTTTTCATATTACAAATTTGAGTCTGGTTAGTGTGCAGCATTACAGTGCTTAGGCAATGCAAAATAGTCTTTTAATATTTAACCCTGTAGCAGGGTATATTACTTCATAGTATTATCTATATAAGGACTAAAACAAAATTATACATCACTAAATTATATTTGATATAAAATTCATGATAAATTTTAGCAATTTTAATGAGCTTATGAATAGGTATTGTGCCATCCAAACATTGGCACTTCTGTTTTTATTTCTTATTTTGCTTTTTACTTTCTATTAGATTTCAAAGAATAATATAGGTAAGAGTTATTGAAATATTTCCTGTTATCTGAGTCTATAATTTGGCCTAAAACTAACTAGAAGAAATTGTAAGGCTTTGTCTTACATATGACTATATCTTGAAAGAGTCTTAAAGAAAGAAACAGTCATATTATCTAAAACTGTTTTCCTTAGACAGAGAGCTCAAGAGGTCAGTATATGGATATGAAAACAGAACACCTACTTCTCAAAAATGGACTCAGGAAAACAGTTTGTCTGCTCTGCTGTTGATGGTTAAAGTACAACAGATGCATATTTACATATTGAGAGATCTGTAAGACATATTTCATTTATATGCAGACTTGCAACTTTATGTATTTGATGTATCTCCACATAAGAAATATATAAATCATGAATATAAAATATATATTTTATATTGGCAGTCGTGTCCTTTTGTGGACACTAGTTCTATTATTTATCTTCTCAAAAAACAAAGACTAGAGTAAAAAAAAAGTGAAAAGTGACCACAATGCTGAAAGAATATGTGTATGAATGCAATCAGTTAATGAAATTAACTAATATAATAGTACATTCAAAATTAAATCTAATACTTATTGATAAATACCGATACTAAAACTTGTATATAACTTTCAGTAATTATCCATATTTATGTAATATATCCATACTTTGAGATTTAAACTATGGAAATTCTTATTCCAGAGAAACAATAAAACATTCTTTTTTTTTTCAGCTTTAATTGAGCTTATTGGTACATTTTAGGGATACAGTACAGTTACATTCATTGTTGGGATCTTGTACCTCTACATGACAAGTCTTGATTCTCATTTTTTCCCCTTACCTCTGCCCTCCCTTCACCCCCTCCTCCCCCCCCATCTACAAACACTTTATTTTCATCTTTTCATTCTCAAGTAATCTTAAGAATCTTATGCATTGTTGCAGAATATTCACACCAGGGAAATTATTCGGTATTTACACATGCGTGACTTATTTATTTCACTTAGGAGTAGATCTTCAATATGTATCCATTTTCCTATGAATGAATTTATTTTCTCGTTCTTTATGGCTAAGTAATATTCCATTTTATAGAAAAACCACAACTTCTTTATCCAGTTTCCAACGGATGGGCAAATAGGCTGCTTCCAAGATTTAGCTATTACAAACTGTGCCACTATAAACATGGGTGCACATACTTCTCTGTGATATGATTCTTTTAGATTTCTTAGAAAGATACCCAGAAGAGGGATGGCTGGTCAAATGGAACCTCCAGTCCAAGTTCTTTGAGGTACCTCCACATTGATTTCCATAGTGGTTGCACTAGTCTGCATGCCCACCAACAATGGAGAAGGGTTCCTTTCTCCCCACAACCCCACCAACATTTGTTACTGTGTGATTTCTTGATAGCAGCCATTCTTTGTGGGGTGAGGTGGAATCTCAGTGTTGTTTTCATCTGCATCTCTCAAATGATCAGTGATGTGGAACATTCTAATTCCCGATTTGAAACTATACTACCAAGCCACTGTGATAAAAACAGCATGGTACTGGCAAAGAAATAGGCCTGAGGATCAGTGGAACAGACTGGAAGACACAAAAACAAATGGAGATGTACTCAGCTACCTCATCTTCGACAAAGGAGCTCACCATCCTCAGTGGAGGAAAGATAGCCTCTTTAATAAATGGCGTTGGAAAAACTGGATGTCAACCTGCCACAGATTAAAATTAGACCCTTATCTTTGGCCATGCACTAAATTAAAATCTAAATGGATTAAAGATCTAAATATTAAAACAGAAACATTAAACTTGCTGGAAGGTAAGTTAGGCAGAACTCTGGAAGATATTGGTATAGGAAAAGACTTTATGAACAAATCCTCAGTAGCACGGGAACTAGCAGATAGATTCAACAACTGGGTTCTCATCTTAGTAAAAAGCTTCTGTACTTCAAAAGAAACCATCAGCAGAACTAAGAGACAATCTACAATGTGGGAAAAAATTTTTACCAGCTTCTCCTCAGACAAAGGACTATTATCAAGGATATATTTAGAACTCAAAACAATCAGTACCCCCAAATATAAAGACCCGATTCAAAAATGGGCATCCAAAATGAATAGACATTTCTCAGACAAAGAAGTAAAATCAGCAAGAAAATATTTGAAAAAATGTTCCACATCACTGGTCATTTGAGAGATGCAAATGAAAATAAAACATTCTTAACTTATAAGCTAAAGTGCATCACCCTGGAGATATGTTTTAGAGTCCTTTTACAAGTTCAATCACGAAGCTTCACAGGCACAAAATAATTATTTATGTTCCTGACAAAAGGTTTTTGACTTCATTATGATACAGTTTTTCATCATGAAAATTTTAAGCAAAATAGTTGTGAAAATATTTAGCCAACCTATACTTCCTTCTTACTTAGTGAGAAAGAGTAGTCCCCTGATAAAATAAACACATAACCCTGAAATATTGGAAACTGATTCATCACTTCCAAATTCAAATGACAGAGGTCTACAGCAAACATTTTTTGTTTCCTAGCCATATACTCAAAATGTAACAGTGAATTAATGTATAAAATTCATTTTTTCCTCTGCTCTGTAAGAACATAATTTTCTGTAGCACCTACTGAATTCTGAGAAGACTGGTCTTTTGGTGTTACAATTTTATATACATGACAGGTTCTGTCACCAGACCCAGAGCAAAATTAGAAAAAAATGGTTTCTTTTAAAAAGAATGAGAATCAAGACTTGTCATGTAGAGGTACAAGATCCCAACAATGAATGTAACTGTACTGCATCCCTAAAATGTACCAATAAACTCAAAGCTGAAAAAAAAAGATGTTAGAGTCACACAGAAAAAATGAGGTTTTGACTAGTGATAGAATGCATATGTGATATTGATCCAGTAAGTATCTGCTGCCTCATGATATGAAACCACCATGCTTTGAACAAGTACACTCTGAGGTATTCACACAATGACCAAATCAACTAACACCTTTCTCGAAATGTGTCCCCATCCTTAAAAAGTGTATAACTATACTTTAAAATTGTGATTTTTCATTTATACTGAATCCATTATATGTTGTATAGTTTACTAATTAACTTCAAACTGTGTGTTCAAATAAACAGTTGTGTTACTTATATATTAACAGTTATCTCTTGAAATAATTACTATTTAGGTTTGTAAAGTATTCATTAAATGTCTGTCAAATTACTTAAAAATCATAATAGACATTTAATGGGTGCTTTAAAACAGAAACAGAAATTACATTTGATTATAAGTAACTGTAGGTTTATAAAGCGATCATTATATGTCTATTAAGACCATTTAACTTAAGTGTTACATAATTAGAGAAGAGACAGGATTTTAATTGCACATTTGCAAACTGCTAGCTTGCTTTGCTAAATATTCATTTTATCCACTGCAGAAGAATGTGAGGTATGAAGATAGATTTTTTTTTCCATTAAGCAATTTCCACACTGCATTTTGTAGGATTAAATGATCTAACAAATGTATATTATGGGCAGTAATGATACCATATGCACAAGTACAAAGAGATTTATTTTATTTTGTTTCTTCAAAAGTTGATAGCATTTCAATGTTTTCTCTCAACAAAAAAGGAGAGGAAAATAAGGAAAGAAAAAAGAAAAAGGAGGGAGGGAAGGAAGGAAGATGGAAGGAAGAGAAGAAGAAATGAAGGAAGGAGGGAGGGAGAGAAAAAGAAATAAAGAAAGAACTTTTGCTAGGTCAGGATGCATTTTCTTTCCCACCCTTCAGATTACTGATTGATATCAGGGCTGCAACCAAGTAGCTGAGATAGAAAATAATTTGTTACATATTATAATTCAATGATTACCATCTTGTTCATGGAATGTACATCCCAAGTTGCCAATAAAAAAGCATAAGTTCCCATTAATTGCTTTGCTAAGCAGTTGCTTGTTATTACGGAAGCTAAGTGGGAATGAAGAGAGAGACTAAATTACACTTTCATGCCTTGAAGTGTCAACTCATCTTGAAGTCAAGATTGCTACAGAAAATTCAAAGAGAAGAAAAATTGTGATTTGATTGCAGCTTCAGTTCCATAGCTAAATAAAGTGCCTCAGACAGTGGGCTTTTAGAGGCACTAAAACTCCTTTCCTAAGATATCCTCTTTTAGTTCTTCAATATATCTCCATTAAGACACCTGAGGTTGCCTCTTATAAAGTTGAACAAGAAACATTCTGCTGAGAGGAAATTTATTTATATATCATTTCTTCACAAAATGTTTCTTCTTCCCAGGAACATTTGCATTTAAACAAGCTTTTGATTTTTTTCGAATCCATCTGCGTACACGTACCCTATTTCTTTTCCATGAATAAACATCACCTGGGAAGCGTGTTGTAAACAGGGTTGAGGCTCTACTTTCTTCACTTTGCATATATCATTGAAAGTCAAGGGCTAGGGTGTAGTTCAGTGGGGGAAGCACTCACCTAGCACATGCAAGAGCCTGGATCAGTTCAGGAAAAAAAGTCACAGCTTAAGCCATTTAACTAGGAACATGGTGCTAGCACATTTAGTCTCTGCAGGTATTCCTGGTTATTTCATATAGTACTCTGAAAAAGAAAATGACATGACCATTCAGGAGCTTTGCATTCATTCTTAGAAAGTAGTAGAGATGAAGAGAGCTTAAATCAACAGTAGGGACCTACATTTTCATGGCATCCTACTGAGTATTCTTTATCTCACAATAAATATTTAAATCTAACATATCAAAGTTCACATCAGACCCTTTAATTTTTACTTTCTTTCTGACTATTTTCCAGTTTAAATTATGCAAAGTGAAACTTTCTGCACCATCTGACCACTCAAAGCTGGGAATAGTCACCAGTGTTCTATATACCTTTATGTGTATGGGACTTACTGAAATTCATCAGAGTTAGGTCACCGCTAGCTCTTATTTCTTTGGTCACAACTGTGTTTTTTTCTTTTATTTTGTTTCTACATATAGACATATAATCTTTTCACTGCTTGTTTCCTCTCCTACAGGCATCTCCTTCCTTTGACATCTGCTGGAGGTGATCATGCAGCAATTCTATGTGTATTATGATGAGGAAGCAGATTGCCCATAAAAAAAGGGAAATAAGAGCTTCATTTTACTTGCTTGAATTCCCAAGAAGGAGCCTTAACAATCTGACAAGATCTTTCTTATATCATCCTACATTTCTGTACAATTTTCAAATAGATATATTGTTCTTCACTCTTTTCTCTCTCTCCCACCTTCTCTCCCACCTCTCTCTCTGTCTCTCTCTCTCTCTGTCTCTCTCTCTCTCTCTCTCTCTCTCTCTCTCATCCCTAAAATGTCCCATCCTCAAAATTCCCAGACTGACCTCTAATTGTGTGATGATACTGTAAAGATCATTACCAGAAAACAGAGTATAAGTTTCCAAGGTAGCATTTTTGTGCTTGATTTTAATCCCCCAGGTGAACATCTTTGCTAAATCTAATAAACTAATGACATAATGTGTTCATGGTAGAATCTGAAGAAAAGAGACAAATCACACTGAAGAACAAATCATATCTTACTACAAGAAATACAGTCTCATAGAAGTCAAGCATTTGACTTGTATAGGAAAATGAAATTCTAATAGATCTTGGATGGATACACTCTGATTCCTTTCTTATTTGACTTTTATTGCAATCATTTTGTGGATACAGTTTGATGGACAAGTGTATTAAAATCTGGTAGAGATTAGCATTTTTAAGCAATAGGAGAAAATGGAAGGAAATATCTATATAAAGTGAAATAGAATCATGAAGCCTAGTAAGTTTATAAATGCTTTTCTAGGAGTTACTGATATTCGCTTCTATAAACATTCAAAAATATTAATTCTTATTGAAGCAGTACTTTGATATTCTTTGGTTTAAATAAAATAAGCCAAGGCAGAGCAAAGGATTAGGTTAAATGACTTAGAAATTTGTTTTTATTAAGTACTTTTAGACTTTTTCATTATAGTACATAGAGACTTTTTGCAGAATTCATAGGTGTCAACGGTTGTTAACTTTTCAATAAGTTAGCATCTCCATGTAACTAATACAAAATTCACAAATTTGAGCACTGCCACCACTAGAAGCCCTCTTCCTGTCCTATTCCAGTTTATTCTTTATCTTTTGTCTGTGGTGACCACGACCCCAGCTTCAAGCAGCGCAAAGTTGTCTTGCCTTTCAAACTTCATCAAAGGTGAATGCAGCATTGTTTTTGCTTCCATATGAAGGCAATAAACTTTCTTGCACTTACGTACTTAGAGGTGTATATTTTGTGTGCAGATAAACATTATTACAAAGAATGCATTGCCATTAGTTCATGCTCTGTGCACAACCAAGCCTAATATAATAACTTAGAGTCTGAGCAAATGTTCTAATTTAGTAATTCCAATAATTACAGGCAGGTTTTCCAAAACAGTTATGCCAGCTAACACTCTAAGTGTTCATGAATTCCATACTAACATTTAAGGGATAGTTATATTATTCTTCATTATTATCAGTGTTTTTATTGTTATTTACTTTTATTTTGCTATTCAACTGGAGCTGTAATGACATTACTGTATTTAATTTTGATAGTTATTAATAAAATTGAATATATGTGCACATTGATTAGCCATTTAAAATAACTGTTAAGCCTCTAAAACGTGTCCATTTTCCCTTGAGCTTGCCTATTCTAAAATTTATTTTGAAATTGTTTTAACAGCACAAAAGTATTTCAAACACTGTATAGAACAATTTTTACATACCCATCCCTCAAACTTCCCCAATATGAACATCCAACCAAATAATACTACATTTGTCAAAACTAAAAATTACTACTTCTGCAAGAACATTAATGAAATCTCCAATTTTAGTCCAATATCAACACATGTTCCCCTACCTAATATTACACTCACTGTTCTACGGGTCATGCAGTTTTCTGTGTTTTCTGGAGACAATCCTCTGCAATTATTTCAGATATTTCTCCACTCTCCACGTTCTAGATGGTGAATAACCTTTTCATGGAAAGCACTCTTCTGAGTAACAATACAGAAAGATTTTCTGTTACTTCTTCCCTCTCTTTCTCCCTCTCCTCCCTCCCCCTCCCTCTCCTCCTCCTTTTTTGACTCCTCTTTTCCTCTCTTACACTTAGCTCTCCTAACTCTAGGCACAATAGTCTTCTTGATCATCTTTAAATACTAAACTGTAAAAAAAAACTATGTTCAATTAGTTCCCTTATATTCACAATATCTCTATCAAGGAGATAACAGAATAATAGAGGGTTTTGAGTGAGGCCTCGGATTTGTTTCCCATGTTTCAAGAAAATATGTAACTATCTCAACATGATGTCATTATCTTTTTATTTTATTCACTTTATTATTGTAATACTTAATTAAGTAACTTTTTTTGAATATCAAAATTTATTTTCCCTAAAACTTACAATTGAAAAAATAGTAATTATTATGAATAAATTAAATCTCATTAAAGATCTATAAATACAATATTGATTGTCACATAGTTTTGTTGCATGTTAAATACAATTTATTATGAGAATATAAAAGAGCAATTTTATATCATAATAATTACTCAGGAAAGGCTTCCTCAAAATTGTGCCACATTAGCTTGATTTTGAAAGGTATTCAGAAGTGAAACAGACAGAAGAAAGCAAGAAATGTGTTGTGATGGTATCACATACCTTAGGACTCCTGCATCATATTCAAACAGGACTACTGCAATGGTTTAATAAGGTTACAGTGACAAAGACCCAGAAAGAGACAACAGAAAAGCTACAGATATGCAAATCAGTTTATTGAAGATATCAGTAGTGATAAGTGTTTGGAAAGAAAGAGCATATTCATTGAGAATTTCATTCAATTCCCACTTGCCTCTACATAATCTGATGTAAGAATTATGCCTGCAGTTCTTTATATATTCTAGATAATAGTCCTTTGTCTGAGAAGCTGGTAAAATTTTTTTCCCACATGGTAGGTTGTCTCTTAGTTCTGCTGATGGTTTCTCTTGCAGTACAGAAGCTTTTTAATAAGATGAGATCCCTGTTGTTGATTCTTTCTGCTAGATCCCTTGCTAACTGAGGATTTGTTCATAAAAATCTTTTCCTATGCCAATGTCTTCCAGAGTTCTGCCTAACTTATGGTCCAGCAAGTTTAGTGTTTCTGTTTTAATATTTAGATCTTTAATCCACATGGATTTTAATTTAGTGCATGGTGAAAGATAAGGGTACAGTTTTAATCTGTGGCAGGTTGAAATCCAATTTTTCCAACACCATTTATTAAAGAGGCTATCTTTCCTCCACTGAGGATGGTCAGCTCCTTTGTCAAAGATGAGGTAGCTGAGTACATCTCAAGTTGTTTTTGTGTCATACAATCCGTTCCACTGATGCTCAGGCCTGTTTCTTTGCCAGTACCATGCTGTTTTTATCACAGTGGCTTTGTAGTATAGTTTCAAATTGGGAATTGTTATACCCGCTGCCATGTGTCTGTTGCCTCAGATGGATTTTGCTATTCTAGGTCTCTTATGGTTCCAAATGAATTTTTGGATTCTTTTTTCTAATTCTGTGAAATAGAGTGTTGGAGTTTCAATTGGCATTGTATTGAATCTGTAGAGCAGATTTGGAAGTATGGCCATTTTCACTATGTTGATTCTTCCTACCCAGGAGCAGGGGATATCTTTACATTTTTTTAATATCCTCTTCAATTTCTTTTTTCAGAGTGCTATAGTTTTCAGTATAGAGGTCTTTTGCTTCTTTTGTTAGATTGATTCCTAGATACTTCATTTTTTTGGTTGCTATGTGAAGGGAATTGTTTCCCTAATTTCTCTCTTAGTGAGTCTGTTATTTGTGTACAAGAAGGCTATTGATTTCTGGGTATTCACCTTGTATCCAGCTACTCTACTGAATCTTTCAATTAATTTTAGAAGTCTTTTGGTGGAGTTTTTTGGGTCTTCAATGTAGAGTATCATATCAATCAGCGCCCCCCCCAAATATAAAGACCCAATTTAAAAATGGCATCCAAAATGAACATAAATTTCTCAGATGAAGTAAAAGCAGCAAGTAAATATATGAAAAATGCTCCACATCACTGGTCATTCGACAGATGCAGATGAGAACAACATTGAGATTGCATCTCACCCCACAAAGAATGGCTGTTATCAAGAAATCACACAATAACAAATGTTGGCATGGTTGTGGGGAGAAAGGAACCCTTCTCCATTGTTGGTGGGAGTGCAGACTGGTGCAACCACTGTGGAAATCAATATGGAGAAACCTCAAAGAGCTTGGACTGGAGGTTCCATTTGACCCACCATCCCTCTGCTGGATATCTGTCCAAAAGAACTAAAAGAATCATATCACAGTGATGTATGTGCACCCATGTTTATAGCAGCACAGTTTGCAATAGGTAAAACTTGGAAACAGCCCATTTGCCCATCAGTTGGAAACTAGATAAAGAGGATGTGGTTTTTCTATAAAATGGAATACTACTCAGCCATAAAGAAAAAGAAAATAGATTCATTCATAGGAAAATGGAAACATACTGAAGATATACTTCTAAGTGAGATAAGTAAGTTACACATGTGTAAATACTGAATAGCTTCTTTGGTGTGAATAAACTGCAATGATACATAAGATCCTAATAAGATTACTGACATTCTGAAATTGGAAGAAAGGGGCTAAAGGTGTAGGGAAAGTGGAACAGTAATAAAGGAAAAAGAAAAAAACTTGAAAGAGTGGAAATAAAGTGTTTGTAAATGAGGAGGGGATTAGGGGGTGAAGAGAGGGCAGGGAAAAGTGGAAAAAATGAGAACCAAGACCTGTCATGTAGAGTTACAAGATCCCAACAATGAATGTAACTGTACTGTATCCCTAAAATATACCAATAAACTCAATTAAAGCTGAAAAAAAGAATTATGCCTGCAAAGTACCCTTGAACTATTTTCACTTAAACTGCATATAAAAAATAAAAATATATATAAAAAAAATATAAAAAAATATATATATATCACTTTCAGAAAAATTACCTAATAAAATTTGGCTGCAGAAAAAGTCTCCTTATGTACTCCTAATGAAGAATATTTAGGAGCCTATATTTTTCCTTAATGCCAGGGGAAGAAAGGTTAGCATATACAAATCCTGTTAGTATTAATATCTACGGATATATTTTCATTGAAATATCTGTAATTTGGCTACTGAGCCTTTAAAAGCAAAGTGGATAAACATGATAACATATTAGTTTCTCTTATTATAATGTAAAAAAATTTAAATCAAAATTATAGAATTTTCTTCTAGAATCTTTCCAGTAATGAACTTGCTTTCTTGTAAATTGTTTACAGTATGTTCTTAAACCATAAGGTCCAATTTTGTGTTTCTCTATAAATGGACATAGATTTCACTATTTCAAAATCACTTTTCAGTGGTATGTCTGAAGTTTTTATGACTTCTTGAGAGACAAGTGTAGGTTAGGAACATGACTTCTGACAGTTATATCAGAACTGATGTACGAAAGAATAGAAAATTACTAGTGTAATGAATTATATGACATTTCTTGTTAATAAGTCTTTCATACTCTAATTTATGCATCAAAAACAGTTCATGAAGAGAGAAGAAAGATTTTCATAAAAATAAAGAGTTTTATGATTCACTTTTTAATATATTTGTATTATGAAAGGAACCTGGACTGGGGATTTAGCTCAGTGGTTTTGTTGCCTGCCTCACAAGTGCAAGGTACCAAGTACAATTCCTGGTAACAAAAAAAAAAAAAAAGAGAGAGAGAGAGGTGGGGAGAAAACAACAGGAAAATATAGATTTCAAAAATAGTAAAATAATAAAATTAAGTGCCAATCTTAAGTAGTAACATTTTGTCATAAAGTAATATTGTAATATATGCATGTATGTGTTGTTTTTATCCTGTCATTCTTTTTAACACCTCTGCTGTCTTTTAGAATACCTAATAAGATTGTGGGAAATATTATGTCCAAAGGAAATACTATTTTTAAAAGCTGAAAAACTATATGGAAAAGATAAATTATGTCTAGAACCATATGTCAATTGTCAAGACTTTCAATAAGTCAACTTTCTCATTTAATCACTCAGAAAAATTCTATAGGAAGAAAAACAACCATGCCATGTTTTCGCATGAAGCATTTTTCCATATCTTTTGTAAACTTAAACATTCTCTTATTATTTTTCTCAGTGTCTATTTTTCCAGACAAAATGGTGCCTTGTAGCTCCTAAATTAGAAATGCATGCATCTATTTAGATTGCTTAAAGAGAATCTTTATTTGTAAACATATGCTGCTAAGCTACTCAACCTCAGTGAAGTAACAAATAAATTTCCAAATTTTTATGTCATATAATAAATATTATTTTTTCATAATATCACATAAGAATTGCTGTCCAGGCTATAAGTCAACCATGTGTCTCTTGCATGTATCTTCCTATCCTGGGACTACAGTTGTAGCAACAGCTTCTTTGTACTAACATAAAGGAAGTAATATCAAATCACACTTCTAAAACCTGAATCAAATTTTACTAACAACTCTTAAGATAAGTGGCAATTGGGCTATTCAGATGAACAGGATCTAGATAAAGGCTTTTCCATTCTTCTATTCCTGCACTAGATATGCATTTTCTTGGTCAGAAAAATTTATCAAACCTCTGTAAAAGGACTGTCTGTCTACACAACAACAGGCCTTTAAACTGTGAATCAGCTCTGTTTTACCCTACAAGAGTTGTATAGCTTAGAAGTCATGTTTTAAAGAGCAATATCTTATAAATCTTTAAATAATATTTACTTGTTTATACACTATTACACAAGAGTAGCCTGTGCATTAGTCAAGTTTCCTGTAGCTGGGATAAATTACCCACTACACACTATTTAAAGGAGGAGAGATTACGCCTGGCTCACAGTTTCAGTACATGATTCCAGGGCAGCAACATCATGACAGAAGAGTACAGAGGGGCAGGAATGTGGTGGAGCAGAGTAGCGGAATAGCAACAGAAAGGAAGAGGGAAGGAACAAGACAGAGTCCCCAAATCTTCCATGACTCACTCAGCCACACCCGGAAACGTGCTTTACTAATTTCCTCTCTGTTTCTAAGCAATGAAGTTGATGCAATTAAATTTAATTACCACAGCTTTCTAAAACATTCTGGAGATAAGGTCTCTCTGGAAAAATCATTAGTCAGGTTAAATAGATGTCTCACTGGTGGATAATTAGACCAGGAAGAAAAAAGAATAGGGCATTCTACATATTTCATTAACTTGTCAACCTTCATGCCATTAACACACTGTACTGATTTCTCTTAATCAGGCTGATTTTTCCTAACTCTATTTTTTAATTTATAAGTAAAGTAACTAATTTCTATCCCCCTCAAAAAATGCCCCACAATGGTTTCGTTTGGGGATTGTGTTGATTCCAAAGAAAAATTTGAGCATATTGACATTTTCACAAAATCTAGTCTTCCAAGAGCCTGGCATAGGTCTCAATTTATTTTTATTCTTCATTATTTTCAAGAGGATTTTAGTTTATAATGTAATCTTTCTCAATCTGTAGCTTCCATCTTGTGACCCAAAATGACTGTTATAATACTCATTACAATAGCATTTCAGCTTTTAAGAAGGAAGAAATGAGAAAAGAATGTTACTTCATCCCAGAAGTTGCTTGTACCACATCTGTGTGTGTGTGTGTGTATGTGTGTGTGTGTGTGTGTGTGTGTGTGTGTGAGTGTGTGTGTCTCCCTGGGCAGAAATTATAGGCTTATTAGTGTGTGTGTCTCCCTGGGCAGAAATTATAGGATTATTACCATATATGAGAGAAACCAAAAAAGATGTGCTGTGTACATGCACTTTCTCACAACGAAATCAATCATTATGTACTGCAAATATGTACTAGTAAAGTATTTTTTAATTTAAAAACAAAAAAGTGATACCTATTCAGGGAAGACACTTATACACATTTAACTTTTTAATACAGAATGGACTTTGGAGGGTGAGTTTACTACTCACTTTATAAAAATTACAGAAAAGATACTAAGAAAGAAAAAAACATGCAACTTATCAAAGTAATCTTTATATTATTTAAGTTCTCAGAACAACAATCATCTGTAATAGCCTTTCTTTTTGTCAAAACAACAAAGAATATCACTGCCTCCTGATAACTGATTTTGTCAGTACTTTTTTCAAAATTTAAAGCACTTATCAAGATGTTTATTTACTTAAATTAGAAACCAGTAAAAATTGCTGATTTTTGCCATTTCAAAGAGTATTTCCACTTGCTTTTAGAGAAGTTAATGCAGATCTGAGGCAGGAAGACTTATTACAGACTATTTGTAATAGTATTTGACAGTTGACTGTTTCCAAAGTTCACTGTGCTGAGCACATTTACTAGGAAGTCTTATTTGAAGAGTATTGTATACATATAGTATTTTCCCTATCCTATCCTCTCTTGGACAACTTCACAGTATATGCCATACGAAATATGTCTCTATAGACTTTAATTGTATGCATTTTATGGCTGCTGTCAACATGAGTGTAAAAAGATTAATCACTTATGCACTTAGTGAACATACTAGGGCCTTTTAAAGGTTTAATCTTGTTCATTTTTCTAAAAGGTTCATTGGAATTCACAGAAATGTACTTTGATTGACTACCTGTCCCATTATTTTAGTGGTCAAACTAAAAGCCAGTACATTTATCAACAGGAAGAAAATAATCCATTTGGAATACCACACACTTGGGCATAATAACACTGAATAAGACAACAATTGAAATTCAAGGAGCTTTGTATTATTTTACATAAAATAACTTGTATTAAATAATGCAAATATCCATTTTTAAAAGTAAAGAGTCTCGCATGTTTAGAAACAAAAGGTTCAGGGCACCAGAGCATGCTTTGTGCTCTTCATACATACTTGAGTCAAAGTGCAAGAGGCTGTTCTATCAAAAGCTGACTTGAGAGGAGGCAAGTAGAACTTTCTGTAGATTTTTATTATCTTGTGTCCAATTCTCCGCTTGTATCTGTGACCTCTAGTTACCTATTATACTTTCAGTTTGGCTTTGTTTTAGGACATTTAATCCAATGCTACTCAGAGGACTTTCAGTCACTCTAGAGGGAAATACACATTACCACTGTCTATTCATGTTGTCCTTTCCAGAATATTAGTTAAAGTTTAATACCTAATTTTAGACTATTGCTGTTTAAAATAGATTCCGGAAGTACTTTTCTGTTATATGTAGTCATCACAAACCACATATTTTCTAGCTTGCTGAATGGAAGAACATATAATATTTTAAAACACTGATTGATCTAAGGATGGAAAATGTCCTCCTTTGAAGGAGTAAGTAATCCAAGGTGTGGTGTGCAGTAGACAGGCGAAATTAGAGCACCAGAGCCTCAAGTCTTTCCTCTGTAGGTTGTACTATCAAAATTACCCTGCCTTCTTGACATTTGCCCATTTTATATGAAAATTTCCACATTTCTGGAATTTTTGCTAAAGATAAATTTACCTGATGGCAGAGCATAGTAAAAATAACAAGAAATATTTGATGTTTCTATTTCATTCTAAGGTTTTATTATTTGGATATGGATTGTTGTGAAGGCTTGGTCCCCAATCTGTGGTGCCATTGAGAGGTGGTGGAAACTTTAGGAGATGGAGCCCAGTGGAAGAAAGGTGGGTCACTTGGACCCCAGCCCCTTCATCTCTCTCTCTCTCTTGTACTTTCTGTTCGCTGTAAAATAAATCATCACCCCATGCGTTTACCACCATGGGATTCTATTTTGATACATTCCTGAAAGCAATAGAAATCACTGACCATGGACTAAAAGCTCTGAGGCCATGATCTAAAATAAATCTTTATCCCTGAAAAGTTGTTATCTCAGATATTTTGACATAGCAATGGAAAAGTGAACATTATACAAGGAAAATATTCACTGTAGCATATTACTTAAAGATGCTGGAAAATGTTCTTTTTAGCCTTTAAAAAATTGGAGGGCCTATGCATAGACACTGTGGAATTATTTCTATAGGCCAACCAGTAATAACTGTAGCACTGCTTTTTTATTTTTTTACTTCCTATTTTACTTCTTTTTTTGTTTTGTTTTTTGTTTTTTGTTTATTTATTTGTTTTTTGATACTGGGGATCAAACTCAGGCCCTGGTACTTGCTTAGCAGGTGGTGAAACCCCTGAGCTAAATCCCCAACCCCACCATTTTACTTATTTTCTCTTAGTAATGGGCTCTCTCAAATTTATGGGCCCTGTGTTCACATATCTGCCATTACAGAACTAAAAATTTTGCACATATCACCCTGTAAAGAATATTATTTAAGTCATCCAGTCTAAATATTGCCATTTTATTCTGGAAGCAAGAACAAAATCATGCATTTCTGCCCCAGCATCTAAGTACCTGCTACAACTATTCTGGGTCAAACATGGTGAGCACTGTGTTAATGGCTTATCACATTTTCAGTCAAGCCCAAACGTACACTTTCTGAATGCTATTTTTCTGCTTTTTGGGACCCAAAAATGGCTATTTAAAATTTATGACAGTGTGTTAGCCATTATACTTTCATTGCTGAGACAAAAAATGCATGGCACCCAAATGTTAAAGGGGAAAAGTTTTATTTAGCTCACAGTTTGTAGAGGTTTTAGTCTATAATCAGCTGGCTCCAAGTCCGGGTGGCATGGCAGACAGGGATTGCTGTGGAGAAACAGTTCATGGCAGGCAGAAGGTAGCAAAGCAAACAGGAGACCTTAGCAGCTTCTTTCTGTCCCTTTTATACTCTATATAGCTACTAGGATTAAGGTAGTGCTAAATCAATCACTAGACTGATACAATAATCACCCACCCTTAATCCTAGCATTGCTCCATGAATCAGTCACACACTGTAGATTCAGCCACCTCTGAGCCCCCTTATGACAGCATGAGGCTTTGAGGAATATCCAAACACAAGCCATGACAATTAGTTACTTTGCAAGCACAATAACGCTTTTTATGCTACTGGCCAACTCAGCACTTCGAACAGGTATAAAGATATCAGAACAGTACTGAACACTAGAATGACAATGTAGAAACAAGTGCTCTTGTAGAGTGACCATATTTGACCTACAGAGCATGTTAAGGTCATTCCAAGATGTATGGAAGGTGATTTGGAATTTAATATGAGCCAAGAATCCTATTTTGCATGGAATAAACAAATAAATACCACACCTTGGTACTAATGTCTACTACACTTTGGAAAATGCCTGCTGCAAAAGACAAAGTGTTCATTGCTGTATCGTCCAAATAATATTATATATATCTAAAATAAGTTTTCTATGATTGCAGGATTTCCTGACTAGGAAAGAAAACAATGAGACTATCAAGTAAAAACATTTTTTTCACTTGAGTTTCTTTTTTTAAACAAGTATTATTTAATTTTTCAGTCCTTACTATAAATGAGATAATTTCTATTTTATCCTTGTTTACACACAAATATATAGTTCAAATCTGTATTCTTATAAGGAATTTTTTTAAATAACTACTGTTTGTAAATCTATTATTATTATTATACGTTTGCTGCTTTCCACATTGTATAATCAACAGCACAGTGTTTAATAAAAATTGCATGTTCCTGTCCCATAAAAATCTGCCATGTGTTGGCTATTTTCTGGTTTCTATGTCCCACAATTCATAGAGCAGAACAGCAACAAGTACAATTCAATCTTACCACCTTATTCAGAATCCTATAATGTCACTGTGCAGTGTGTGGAACTACATATCACCCCATAAGTATGTTAAGACATAAATTATACACAATAAAGTACAAAAGGTGAATAACCGATCCTGTCTCCAATCTCTTATCGTCTTTCCCTCCCTATCCTTGGTTCCCATCTCCACTGTGTGCGAATGGTAACGGTTTTCTCTGCGTCCTTCCAGACTGCAGAAATGGTGATATGCCTTTTCTGGCAGAATATCTGCCTTTCTTTTCTTTTCTTTTCAATTTTTATTTTATTAGCTTCTTTGTTTCCTTTCTGTTAATGAATGTTTGCAAAACATGATAACGACCTTCATCTTGAAGAATTGATATATAAATATACAGCTTTTCAATCATTTTTTTCCTTTCTCCTCCCCACCTTGTCATCTCTCCCCTCCCTTGATTCCCATCCAAACTCCAGATGCTGTAATATATCTGTACAAAGAAATGCTACCTACACATCAACAAAAATAATAAACTCATAAAAAACTGCAATGTATATGGATCTCAAATAATTCTACTGAGTGAAAGAAGTCAGTCAGGAAAAATTTACATGCTGATTCTATTTACAAAAAGTTCTGAGAAAGGTAGGTAACAGGGCTGAGTGTTGGCAACACGGAGTTACCAGGTAGGCCGGAGATGGCATTCCCATCAAGAGTACAGGGAGGGCAGGGACAAGGGGACAAAATAATGAATGTAACAGTACTGTGTACCTAAAATGTACCAATAAACTCAATGAGAAAAAAAAGAGCATCATGGACAATTCCACCACCACACAGTATCCCAACCTCATGCACAAAGTCATGCGTGAAACTGACCCCCAAACGACCTCACTCTCCTCTGAATTCACTCCAAGAAAAATGAAATAATGATTGCACCAGATAAAGATTATTTCTTGATTGTGATTCAGAATCCAACTGAATAAGCCACCCTCTTGGCTCCCTGTGTTATTTAATTTAATGCCCCCAAGAATAATCACGTTAATCATGTCAACCTACTGGCTGAGATCACCTTAGAGCCCTGCAAACCACGCCAGGGCCAGAATGGCTCGGCAGCCCCGCCCTCCTCACCGAGGATCCCTTTGCTGGGCCAGGCACCAGAGGCTTCCTGGCAGGGCGTCTTCCTCGCTGCCATATTGTGGAGCAAGAGCTGCTGAGAAGCTTACACCCAGCTTCCTTCTGATCTACAGTCCACTTTGTTGCACTTGGAAAAGGCTGGTTTTCTTTTATCTAAAACTAACCAGAATGCTAAGAAAGAAAGAAAGAAGGAAGGGAGGAAGGGCGGGAGGGAGAGAGAGAGGGAGAGAGGGAGAGGAAAGAAAGAAAAATAAAGAAAGAAAGAGAAAGAAAGAAAGAAAGAAAGAAAGAAAGAAAGAAAGAAAGAAAGAAAGAAAGAAAGAAAGAAAGAAAGAAAGAAAGAAAGAAAGAAAGAAAAAAAAAGAGAAAAAGAAGGGAGGGAGAGAGGGAGAGAGAGAGAGGAAAGAAAGAGAAAGAAAGAAAAGAAAGAAAGAAAGAAAGAAAGAAAGAAAGAAAGAAAGAAAGAAAGAAAGAAAGAAAGAAAGAAAGAAAGAGAAAAAGAAAGAGAAAAAAAGAAAGAAAAAGTTCTGGGCAGTTCAAAGGTATCCACAGTGATAGACACAAATGAGTATCAAAGGTCAAGGGCATAGGGGAAAGAACACAAGAATGAAGGGTTATTTAGCAGCACAAAGACGCTCTGTAATTGATGTGTATGACTTATTATAAAGATGCTATCATTTTTCTTTTTAATTTTGTCTTTTTATTAGTACATGTTTGTGGTACACAATAATTACATTCGTCATGTATATGTACATGACATCTCTTAATTCTTTTGTTCATCCTCTTTCCCTTCCTCCTTCACCCATCAATGTCTTTAGATAGACACTTTGGGGGGGAGGGTTGAGACAGGGTCTCACTATGTAGTTGTGACTGACCTGGAACTCACTATGTAGCCCATGCTGGTCTTGAACTCACAGCAATCCTCCTACCTCAGCCTC
Organism: Fukomys damarensis; assembly: GCF_012274545.1. Classification (NCBI taxonomy): domain Eukaryota; kingdom Metazoa; phylum Chordata; class Mammalia; order Rodentia; family Bathyergidae; genus Fukomys; species Fukomys damarensis. Next base: position 22,650,016 of record NW_022900936.1, read on the forward strand.
CCCAGTGCTGGGATTACAGGCGTGCACCACCATACCCAGCTTGATAGACACTTTAAATACTTGAAAGTTTCATGCATTGATTGCTTCTTAATCAAGGCAATAAAAACTCTAGTAGTGAATTATATTTAGATGTTTCACTTAGTAATTAAGATGCTTCCGTATCTTCTTGAATAAAATATGAACTGTAAAATGTATCTGCAAGAAAAATACATATTTTCTATAGACAAAAAAACTTCTTGTTTGCAATATTCAGAAGATTCAGTAACTACAAAGAATTTTTTAAATTTTGGATACACTGTTGGCAGGGCCACTTAAGAGAGACCCTCGTGTTCTTTTTCTAAAGGCAGTCAATCATATTTTAGTGGTGATTGGAGGACATCTTTATAGGGGCTATGGGACACTATTGAATTTTTAAGATTAGAATTTTCATCTAATGAATTAAATTTTTTAAACCAAGGAGATATTAGAATTGGTCATTTCTATAAGCTGGACATAACATGAAAATTCATGATTTTTTATGTTCATAGAGAGTATTAATTTAATATATTGAGAAATACTTTCTAACAGTTTGTTAATATTTATAGACACAAAATTTTCAATTTAAAATACATGTGCATTCATTTTTTAAATAACAAAGTACATACACATATATAATATATAATAACAAACACAGTGATCCTATTTTTAAAAAAAACAATTTATCCTATGTATTTTATTCCTAAAGGTTAAATTTTATCAAGATGTGCTGAGAAACATTATCACTAAACATGTTAGCTTCTCAATTACAAGTTGCCAGACATTTGGGCCCAAAATACAGACCACACATATTCAGATATTTAGATATTCAGTGCTCTTAAGAGGAAAGGAGAAATGTGGACATAACGTAGCATAGTTTGAATGACTTTGAACTTTCTAATACATATACCTAAGTAGATTTTCTTTCCTGTCTAATATAATATTTTAATATGCACATGAGACATCATAGAAATTCTATTAGACTCAAGCATATTTTTAAGGAAAAAATAGTTTATTTTAAAACTGAGAGTTAAGGTGGACTGTCACCTTGATTGGCTGGGAGCCAACCGGAAATTAATAAAGCTCGCTTCAGGGTGTGTCCCCGTGGGTCACTGAGCCAGGCTTTGTGTTTAGTCCCGCGTCCCTTTCTGATTGGCACTGTTCCTGTGCGCTGCTTCCCAGTCGCCAGGCCCTTGGCTTCTGCCTTGAAGCCAGCAGAACATGGACTGAATCTTCTCACACTGTAAGGCACATTAAATCTCGCCTTGTTTAAATTGTGCGTTGAGAATGATGTCCCAGCCATGGGAACACCCACTAATGCACAATACCCTCTAGAGCGATCTAAAGTCTAGCTTTAAAAATATGTTTTAAATTTAATATTTTCTTTATATTAAATATCTCCCTTTTGGGAGGGCTTTGAATTACTCAGCACATCCACTTCCCTTCTGTATACTTTTGTTATATATCTACTGTGCTTGGAATTATTCAGAGACACCATGTTTAAGAGATAGTCTCAAGCTGGTCACTTGGTTTATACTCTGTACATCAAAGCGGACACATATCAGGTTGATGGTGTCTCAGTTTGTGTATTATTATATCCTAAGAACTGAACATCATTTCTCTAGCATCTATAAATGTATACTTTCCTCTGAAATATCGTTGCATTAGTTATTTACAATGTGAAATACTGGAAAAATCTGTGTAGGTACAGAGTGGACTGGAGAGTCAGACACCATGGGGATTTAGCCACAGGGCAAATGATGACTATTCTCAAGGGTAGCCAAATCTCTTCCCAAAATGGCAGAGGAAAATACTATTTAGTCATACACAGTTTTAAAAATAGATAAGAATTCTCAGGATACAGAAGATACGATCACATGTATTTGAAGTTATGATTTAACTCATTCAAAGAAGTGATAAATATATCTTTAATTATTTTACCTTTACTGGTATTTATCAACTAAAATATTTTGTTTGGTTTATATAATATGTTCTCTAGTTCACAAATAGTATTTTTTGAAGTATAATTCCATTAGGTTGAATTAGGTAAACAAAATTAGTTATGTACAATTCATTGTTTTGCTAATAACTGCCTTATGGTATATTAAAATAATTTTAATGTTTCAAATTCACTTTTAATCAAAATTAGTTTAATTAAAATTTATATCTAGAAAGGAATTTAAAAATGAACTACTGTAAGGAAGCATTCATCTATGATTACTTACATTTCATCTTACAGCTTTCCTATAATTTTTCAATTTACCATTTGATTTTGAAAATAATTTTGTCAAAATATTTTAATTTTCAATTAGTATTTCCTCTGAGAAAATTATTTATTATTATAACAGTACAATGAAAAGCTGTTTTTTGTTCTTAATTTGGCACAAATTTGGTAGAGCTATGAAGGTGTGTTCATTTCACATTGTTCTGTGAAATATTCATGTCATAAAAGCAGCATAATTTTTTATCATTTTAAGTTATTTACTTTCCATCATTCTGAATGTTTAAAGTCTGATGTAAACTACAATCTAGCAATAGATTTATGGACACCCTTCTCAGTACATTTTCCATTTCTCCGAATAACAATTCACTTGGCTTTACAGTAGATCCAGTTTTGACATAAATTGTGGGTGTGATGTTGCATGTCGTGACAATGTATTGCCCTTACCAAAGTCCCTTTATTGAAAGAAAGAAGTGCTTCACATTTTAAGCAGGAAACTCCCTCAAATCTTGTTTGAAGTATATAATTGTAAATTAATTCTAAACAAAATACTCAAAAAACTTTCAAGTTTAAGATATCAAAAAAAATATCATACCATAAAAGAAATAGAGCTGAGATGCATCTAAAATTTCATCTAGTACAGCCATGGTCCTAAAAATTAAACTCTAACCTATCTCCAGTAAATTTCCATTAGAAATACGCCTAATCAACTCCAGCTATGTGGTAATATGAATCCATAGGTAATCACTTCATCTCAAGACACTGGTTTCAACCACTGAGCGTATTTTTAACCTTATAAGACCCTAACAATCAAATCAGAATGAATCTCCTTTTCCATATGAGGGTTCACGTGTCTAGATTTCTATTCTGATGGAATATTTTAGCATCTCTTTTCATTGATATTTCACTGTCTTTTACTTTCTCATCTCTGAGACACAACATCCAACACCCATAATTCTAAGGGGGAAAGGTTGATCTTAGCTGCTAGTTTATAGAGGTTGCAGCCCATAGCTGGTTGGCTACAAGGCAGGGAAGCATGGCAGAGGGAGATGCTAGGAGAAATGTCCGTGTGGTGGCAATCAGGAAGCAGAAGATGAAAGAAAGAGGGACAGAGATATAGGCCATGACCCCAGTGCCCTACCTTTTCCCACTAGGATTCATCTCCCAACATCACATTTAGCTATAAATACATCAGTGAATGAATCCAATGGAGCCACTGATGGGTATCACCCTCCTATGGGCTAATCATCTCCCCAAATCCCAACCTATGAAAGCATAAGGCTTAGAGTGGGGTGCATCTAGATGGAAACCCTAACAGTGTACATGACACTCTTTCCAATACATTTTATTTTGCTTTAAACATAACCTAACTAGGCTAGATGTCTTTAAGCCTATTGTAATCTTAGTACGGTAGCACATGCCTGTAATCTCAGCACTCAGGAAGCTGAAGCAGGACGATCAACACAAGTTCAAAGTCATCCCCAGCTATATAGCAAGTTCAAAGCAAGCCCATAGCAAGACCCTGTCTCAAAATAAAAGCCAACACACAATTGTTTCTATTTTAAAAACAATTCTGCATAGGCAGTAATTAGAGCCAGAATACCATCTCAGCTTCCTCTTTTTTTTAACCTAAGATCCAACTTGGGACTGTGTGCTTGCAAAGCAGGCAGTGGAACCACTGAGCTAATTCCCCAGCCCAAAAATCATTTTCCTTAAGAGCAATGTTATGATGCATCTCTGATCTTTGATCTTTCGGGTTCAGATTACATTATGTCCAAGAATGGTTGACAATGCAATCCTTACATGTCTTTCACATATGGTTCCAAAAATCCCTTGTTTCTTGCACTATGAACCTGTGAGATTTGCATTAGAAATTCAAGCAGATTTTTTGTTATTAACATTAATCATTATTAAAATTAATATGTGAAATAATCTTTGGCCCCAGAGGTTATTGTTTAGGATTAAGAATATAATACCTGCAAGCAACATAGAGATTTAGATTTAGCTTCACTTTCTTTATATATGTTATACATCTACAATTATATTAAAATATAATTATTCTTTAAATTTTTGCTTCATTATTGGCAGAGTAAGTACTGAAACAATTGTCACATTTGATCAATACAATGGTAATGAAATTTCATGGAGCCAAGGATCTCACAATCATCATCTGAAGTTATTTTACCTGCATTAAAAGCTGAAGTATAGCATTAGAATTAATAAAATATATAACAGGAAAAACACATTATTTTTCAGGAGTGTATATCTACTGAAAAACAACCATGCAAATAAGTAGAATAAAGATAAGTCATGTACAGGGTCCTAATAACCTCAATGAATGCAAACATTTTATGCCATAGATATAAACTGAGTTTCATAATATCAAAAAAAAATGAAAAGGGAGGAAGGGGAATTAGAAGAGGAGGGAAGAAGAGAGGAGGGAAGGAAAGAGGATTTAAAAAATAAGTTTGACTACTACATATATGTACCAAATTCCTATGGTTATAAAATACATATACTGCAAACATGTGCTAATAAAATAATTGAAAAAAATCAGAGATTAATACAGAAGCTATATGCAATGTGTATTTCAAATAAACCTGGACAACTGATGTAGCTTTATCCAGGATTATCTAAAGAAGTCAAAGTAGTCTCCAAAGAGATCACAGAGTTTGAAGTGAAAACTCTTCAAACAAAATAGAACTCTCTCAAACAAATCAGCAAATATATTATGTTCTAAGAACATAAAAAAAAATTCCCGAAAGCTATGTAAAGCGTTGCATTCCCAGCGGACAAGAAATGATGAAGCACACATGTGTAAATACTGAATAGTTTCTCTGGTGTGAAAAGCTATAATAGTACATAAGATCCTAATGAGATAACTGACAATGTGAAATAGGAAGAAAAGGGCTAAAGGTGTAAGGAAAGTGGGAAGGGTAGGGGAAAGGGAATAAGAGAAAGGAAAAAAAATAGGAGAAAATGAAAAAATGGAAATAAAGTGTTTGTAAATGAGGAATGGATGAGGGGGTGAAGGGAGGTCAGGGGAATGGGAAAAAATGAGAACCAAGACCTGTCATGTAAAGGTACAAGATCCCAGTAATGAATGTAACTGTATTGTATACCTAAAATGTACCAATAAATTCAATAAAAGAAAAAAAAGAAATGATGAAGCGTAAATTTCACAGATAGGGGAGAAGAAAAGCCTGCAACCAGTGCATGAGTGGCTTACAAATCATTCCCAGGATTTAAAATTTTATTCTATATGTGAAGGGAAACCACTGCAACAGGTACAGAGATGAGATAACCATATTAATGTCATGACTGCATTCGAAAATTTGAGAAATCAGTGTGTCAAGAATAGAACAGGTAAGATTACACAAGACGGTGATGGTACGGAAGTGTTTCTGAAAGAAGTGGAGCAGTTTAAAAATGGAAAATATGGTACAGGAAAATAAAAACGAGAATAAGAAAAATAAATGGAAGTTATGGGGAGAGTGTGCAGCAAAATATTTGAGAACATCCATGTGGAATCTCAGAACCAAAGGGTTAGGGAAAAAATAAAGTTTCTAGTTTCTTTTAACAGAACAAGGAGCGGCTCCATTCCCTGAATTAGAGAATAGAACAATGTGTTTACTCTGCTGTTGTCTGTGTAACTAAATAATTTACAGAGAATGCAAATTTATTTCCCGGTGTTCTGGATAATGGGAAATCTAAGATCAAGGCACCAGGACCGCATGAATTTGCTCTGCGTGTTCACATGACCGAAGGGAGAAGAAGCGAACCCGCTCCGCCAAGCTCTTTTTGTGGCATCAGTAATTTATTCATAAGGGAGAAGCCCTCATAACCTAAACACTTCCCGTTAGATCTACCTCCTTACATTACTGGATTGGGGATTCAGTTTCCTAATGTGTAAATGTAAATATGGGAGGACACATTCATACCACGACAAAAGAGTAGCAAATTGCAAGAAGTTGATAACTAATACATTTGGTTTTAAACTAACACACGATATATCGCTTCTCTCCCTTTTGGCTAAGATCAAGTAAACTAACAGACTAAAAAGGGTTTGAAATGCAAGTGGGGACAGCAAGAACAAGAGATAGTTTTTGAAACAGCTTGAATAAATGAGTGTCTAAGACAGCACTAATAAGATTGAGAACATAAAGAATAAATAAAAGCCTATGTTACACATTATGGGACATCAGTGACCTTGGGCCGCTAGGTATGTGTCTCTGTGCTGAAGAAAGATGACAATTGCTCTAGAAAATTGAACCAAATTCCCAAGAAGAGGTAAGGGGATGGGATTCCAGGTCAGAGAAGCAAATTTCGTTTGGAAAACAAGGATAGATTGTTTTAACATTTAAAGGAAGAAGTCATGCTAAATATGGGACTAGAAATGCTGGAATGGAGAAAAATTTTAAATAATTACATGCTTTATCAGTCTGATTTTCCCATGAAAGGAAACCAGAAAAATCTAGTAAATGCAGGAAGAAACTCTGAAATTATGAACTTTAAGAACAGAAAATTTTTGAAATGATTGCTGAAGTATCCAGATAGGGACCAGAAACATGTTACACAATGACAGTAACATTGAAGGGTCAGAGGAAGTCATGATTTTCCTCCTCTCCCTCTCCCTCTCTCTCCCCTCCCTCTTTCACCTGTCTGTCTATCTATCTATCTGTCTGTCTGTCTGTCTGTCTGTCTATCTATCTATCTATCTATCTATCTATCTGGAAGATACACCTATAATGGCAGAATTTTCTTCAGTAACACAGTGATTACATTCGGTACTTTTTAAAAGAAGATATTGCTTAACTTCAACAATACAATCAGATTGGTGACATTTTAAGGCACATATTTTAGAGGACATAACCAAGCGGGACAATTTTATTTGTACACATGATCTATAATATGTTAGTGACATTTCAATTTTGCATCTAGTTTCCTTTATATATTTATCTCTCTGCCACTTCTTGTGTTTCCTATCAGTAACTGAAGGAACACATCTCCCTTCCTATGCTTATTCAAAAGATAAGCAGCATTAAAAGCACAACCATTACTTCTGCATGAAGTTTTCATTAAATATTGCAACCTTGGTCTGTGCCTTCCTTAGAAATCTTATTGAATACAAAATTTGAAATACTGTTTAATTCTTGATTATTCTAATTTTTCCTATGTGCTAGATTTGTGGCATAACTGAATGCCTTTTATATCATATTTTATATCTTTCAGGTTCCTTTGACAATAATTTTTATATATGTACAAATAAGTGCTGTCTCATTTCCCATTATTGACTCAAGACAAACAACTCCTTCTCAGTGAGTATTACAGAGCATGAATCAATAAACATTTTGCTAAAAGATTAGATACCAAGTAGCTTCAACATTTCATAACAAATAACTGCATTGCAAGTAATCAATTTATTGCTGAAGAGTAGAAGAACCACAGACAAGGAAATGAGTAGACACTGCTGTACTCTGATAAAGTATTATTTATGAACAAAGAAAATATACATTTCAGATAATTTTGACACAGTAACTGATATTCTTGTTCTGACTTTATTAAGCCATGGTTAAATGTACAAACCATTCTTGTATGGGTCTGGCAGAAAGAAGCAGCAGATCGGATTTTGGCTGTGGGCCTTAGTTCTGTAAGTTCTGCTATTAGAGCAAAGTTTCTAACACACAAAAGTTGGAAGACTGTTAAACAATAAATCCTTATATGTGCTTTAGCTCCATATTTGTTATTAAATCAGAAAGCTAAAAGGTAGCTTAATTTCTTTTCTTTATGAACCAGGATAGCATGTGTGTTCAAGGACCTGAGTTTGAAACATTCAGCACATGTCTTGCAGTCATCAGCCCTGATGTAATCATGTAATTTCTCCAAGCATCAGTTTTCTCAAATGTGCCTTACAAAATAGCTATCTAATAGGTAATATGTTATTTTGCTTAGAAAATTGCCCAGCAAATAATAAAAAGTCAATAGATATCTGATTTTAAAATAATATTATTTTTTAAAAATCAGAGATTAAAGTAATGTTATTAAGAAAACATGACTTTTTCAGTAAATAGTAAAATTGAGCAAATATGTCATATAAAAATTCAAATAACTAAAGTTATTTGTTTAGTAACTAAGTTACTAATTTAATACTAAAATTTATTTTAGGTTATTCTGGATAAAGCGGTGCATGAACAAAGCTTCTTGAAGATATTCTCATTGGGAGGTAATGACAATTAGGTAGGAAGACAGGCAGAGAGATGGATGATAAAGTCTCAATATAACATGCATCTGTACATACTTTGTTGATAAAGTTACATTTGCAAATAGAAATAGTAATACACATTGCTTAGTTTTTACAATTTTGAAATCTTAATCATGTATGAAAAAATGGAACTTTCAAACATTAATTTAAAAAGCATTGTAGTTACATAGCGAAATAGTATTTGATGCAATAATTATATGCAGTGTTTAACGTAATACTAAGCTCTGTCACTGACTGCATCTACCATTAAATAATGAAATGTTGGAAATAATGTGAAGAAACAGATGTGTGAACATTTTGACATAAACTACTTGAGACATAAGCAGAAATATTGTTTATTCAGTGATGACACGACATGCAAATGGGGAGTGTCTTGTATAGTAATCTTAGGTTCAAGTAGTCGAAAAAAGTATCTTCAAGTTTATAGTTGATTCTGCATAAATAAATCATATCTCTATGAATAATTGTATAGGCAGCTCAATTAAGGTAGCTTAAAATATAAAGAGACAGTTTGATAAGTTGTTACCTATTTATAAAACGCTCTTTGGGAAAAATGTACAATTTCTCATTTTTAAAATCATTGGTAGTGAAGAATGACTATATCTTTGAAAAAGTGTCTTCAGCCTAGGATTGTCTTATGTTAACACAGACAAACAAAGATAAAACAAGTCAGATAGGTTTCAAAGTGTAAATATCATTATTTAACAACAAATAAGTAGAGGCATTGGGAGAAAAGCAGCATCTTTTTTTGGCAGCTGCTGATTGTCAGAATTAAAACTAAAAATGTGACCTCATGATTTCAATATATACAAACTGAGTTTTTTTCTTCTGAATTGTTAGAAATTAATGCATGTTTGCATTACATAATGATTTTATTTCTCAAGGGAAGTCGGTACATGTAAATAACACATCTTCATTCTTTTTCATCCTCCCTCTTTCCCTTACTCCTTCTTCAATGCTTTTTTGCTGTTGTTTTATTTGTAGTACCAAGGATCAAACTCAGGACCTTGTGCTTGCAAGGCCAGCAGTGGCACCACTGACCTAAATCCCTGGCCCCTCTGTCCATTTCTTGATCCCCTTCCCTTAAAAAAAAAAAAAATATATATATGTACATATATGTATGTATATATATATATATATATGCCTATTTCCTATTACCATCTTTTATTTTTCTCTTTGTTTATATTTTCAGTTTCTCACATTAGAGAAACCATGCAACACTTAAGGTTATGAATTTAATTTTTATTAATTCTACCTAAGGATGATGATATAAAAAGGGAAAAAATAAGAAACAAGATACATCATGTAAATGTACAAGATTCTAGCGATGAATGTAACTGTACTGTATACCTAAAACTTACCAATAAGCTTAATGGAAAAAAAAGTGTTACTAACAAAAGTCATCAAAATTTTGTTTTAAAGAGATCAGGGAACATTTCATTATTTAATGGTAGATGCAGTCAGTGACAGAGCTTAGTTTTACATTAAATACTGCATTTAATTATTGCATTAAATACTATTTCGCTATGTAACTACAATGGTTTTTAAATTAATGTTTGAGAGTGACATTTTTTCATATATGATTAAGATTTCAAAATTGTAAAAACTAAGCAATGTGTATTACTATTTCTATTTGCAAATGTAACTTTATCAACAAAGTATGTACAGATGCATGTTATATTGAGACTTTATCATCCATCTCTCTGCCTGTCTTCCTACCTACTTGTCATTACCTCCCAATGAAAATACCTTCAAGAAGCTTTGTTCATGCACCGCTTTATCCAGAATAACCTAAAATTAATTTTACAGTATTAAATTACTTTAGTGATTTTATGAATCTACCTTTTCTTCGGTGGCATTTCGCAGTAGCATCTCCTGTATTTTTTTTAATCACACCTTAAGATAGAAAAGGGAGAACTTCTAGAATATCTTTCAAAAGTGGCGAGAACGGTGAGATAAACGTGTCTGAAGTGAGAGCAGGTATTCCGTAGGGGGTTGATAACACTGTCACTTTTACTGTAATAATTATTTAATTCAAATATTCACTTTATATATGAGGATAAATAAGGGGTACACAACTAGGAATGCATCTAGGAGGAGAGTGCTCCCTTCAGCAGCACATATACTAAAATATATGTAAGAGGATATAAGGAGGGAATCAACATAATACCTAGGAATAAATTTAACAAAGAAAGTAAATCTCTTCTCCATGAAATTACAAAATATTAATTCAAGGAAATTAAGAAATACATAAAGAAATGAGAAAATCTTCCATGCTTATATGTTAGAAGAACAGCATTGAATGTCAGTGTTACCTGATGCAAGTACAGATTCAGTTCAACACCCAATGCCTTAGTCACTTTCCTCACTGCCGAGGCATAATAATTTGCCCTCACAACTCAAAGGACGGGAAGTCATCTTTGCCTCACAGTTTTAGTCCACAGTTGGCTGGCTGCAAGGCAAGGTAGAGGAGCACGGCCAAGGAAAAGTTGCTTCAGTCATAAGGGTCAGAAGCAGAGAACAAAAGCAGCACCAAGGAGGGAGATATAGAAGCCAAATGTGGTGATGCACTCTTGTACCACCAGCACTTGGGAGGCTGAAGCAGGAGGATCCCTACCTGAGTACATAATGAATTCAAGGCCAGTCTGAAGTACACAGAAACAACAACAAAAAATTTAAAAAACTAAATATGACTCCAAATAGTGACAGAAATCTAAAGCAAAAAATTATAAAGCTAAACGCATAGAAACACTTGATTTCAAAATATGATACAGGGATATAGTAACCAAGATAGCATGATAATGAAATAAATATCATCAAATTGAAAAATGAAATAGAGTAGCATGTCCAGTAATGAACCATATATATAAAGCCAAGTGACATTTGATAATGAGGACAAAAATATGTGGTGAAGTAAAGACAGTTAAAAGATGTTAGAAAAATGAGATACTGTATCTATACGCAAAATAAAACTTGACTTTTATATCTTGCCATCTAGAAAAAATCAATGCAAAGTATCACACAAGCCTAAATATAAGCTCAAAACATTAAAATTCCTTAGGGAAAACACTTCAAGGGATGGTACAGACAATGATTTTTGGATAAGACCAACAAATAAAAAGCAACTGAAGGAAAAATAGAAATAGAAGCCTATAAACCTAAGAAACTTTTGAGCAGCCAAGGAAACAAGCAAAGAGTCAGAAGACAACTTACAGAACAGCAGAAAATATTGCAACTATTTTTCTAACAGAATTAATAACCAGAGTATCTAAAGATCAGAAAAAACCTCAAGAATCAAAAGTGAGAAAATAACCGTGTAAAACTGAGCCAATAATCTCCGGCTGCAGCCCATGTGCAGAGCATATGTAAGGCCCTGAGTTCAACCGTCAGCACCATAAAGATAAAAATAAACAAAGTAGAGATTTTCTAAAAGAAGGATTGCAAATTGCCAAAAATGTAGCCAAGAATAAAATCCTCTTGAAACAAATAGATGCAGGTGAAAGATACTGTTTTAAATTAGATAAGCCAGGCACATAAAGACAAGTAGCTCATGTTCTTTTTCCTATATAGAAGCTTAAAAAATGTATTTCAATGAAAAAGTATAGAATAATTAGAAACTGTGAAGGGTAAAAGAGAGATAAAGGAAACAATATAGATAGGAGAAATAAGCCTTATAATTCTATAGCATAGTAAGGTGATGAGAGTTCATAATCTGTTATGTATTTTATGAAGAATTAGAAAAGACAAGCTTGGAGGATCTAAATATTTATCAGTGATGCTAATTACCCTTCCTAATTTAATTAATACATATTTCATGATGTGTTGAAATTTCACACTGTACTTCATTAGTATTTACACATTACATTTTAATTAAAAAGAAAAAAATGAGAATTCAAGGGTGTTATAAATGTCAATACATTCAATATAACATTCTTAATATACATCAAAATTAAGATTCATATAGTATGCTGCCATAGTTTGAATGTATAACGTGTAACCCAATGGCCCATATATTAAGATTTGGTCCATGGATTAAAGCTATGCAGGTGATGGAACCTGTAACAGATGAGACCTAAGGAATCACTGGAGACATAGCTTTCAAGGGGCTAGTAGGACACCAGCTGCTTTGTTTTCATCTCTTCTGTTTCCTCACCATGAGGTGAACAGCTTTGTTTTATCATGTGCTCATAATACAATGCATTGTCAGAGGTCCAAAACCAAGGATAGAACATAGGTAACAGACTCCCAAACTGTAAGGCTGAAAAAGCCTTTCCTCTTATAAGTTTAATGTATCAGGTATTTTTCACAGTGATGAAAATTTTATGAACACAAATGCAAGTATGTATCGCTCCTACACAACTAGAAACATTTGCACAACAGGTAAGTCTTTGTGAATTAGCTTTTTCAAATGTTTCTTTTAGCTTGTTTTCTTATTTTTGAAAGTGTTTCTAACAATACCTGCTCAATTAAAGTGACTATTAAAATAAAAATGTTTAATATCAAAGAGCATTATGGTAGAGAAATAAGGTCTCGATTTTTTTACATCCGTGACTGTGAGCTTGGGAAAAAGAGATTAACGAGAAAGGCACAAATTTTAACTGATATTTCCATGCATGAGAGTTTACAACAAGAAGTGAAATGTAAGTTTTGACCTTCAGGGATTTATGTGCCATTTTCCAAACAAACGAAGATTTGGGCTTCAAGCAACAATGCATTGTGGGGAAAACACTAGGATATTTATGGGAGAAAATAATAGAAGATAAGGTGGATTTATACAGTTTTATCTTGATGTTTATCCTCCATCTCTGGTGAGAAATGTTTCCTCTTTCTGATATGTGGGATGGGACATATTTTCAAAGAAAGATTTTGTCACCTTCACAAAGCAAAGTTTTACCCTGCTTTTAAGCAGAGAAATGGAAACCAGAGAATTCTTGCTACATCTTTTTATTATAAAATTGCCTTTGGCTCTGAACAATCTGTTCCAAAATGGCATGTAGTACATTGGCAAATTCTGGACCTAAATAGTCATTTTGCCTAACTTTTGTCACCATAAATATAAATAACAAACATATACTACCACGATTGCTAAGATTATTGTTATAATTCACTAAATTTATTAGGAAAACTAAGATCACCATTGTTCCCCAGTGTTTCAAAATCAAAATGATATTTAAAAATGTATATAACCAGTATTCAAACTGGCACTTGTCTGAATGAAACTTGCCTCCTGAATCACTCCACGATTGCCCTGTGAGCTAGCCTCTCATTTATGTAGCTCATTATGATACAAAAAGTAATGAATCTGGTAGAAAAAAGTCATTTACATTTTCATTGTGCTGTTATCATATTTAGTTTTCATTTATTGCCTTATGCACTCATCTATAATTTTTGTTGTTATATTGTTTAAATGCCAGTAAGCAGATAAGTGATAAACAAGTCGGCACAAGATTATCATTTTCTTTAGAAAGATATTCCTTAAAAACATTCCCTTGATGATCAGGCAGCAGATGGCATCTAATAAGTTAAACTCCTATTGCAGTCATGAGTGAAGAAAGATTAAATTTTAAATGAAATCATGTTCTCAGAAGAATCTTGATATCTCATTTTATTTGATAATTACACTGTAAATGGTCCAAATCTTAGAAGAAATCAATGCCATTCCATGTGTCTTTACATTTGATAAGAAATGCTCATTTTCAAGCTTTTACAGATAATCAGCTAGACCAAGTTATGAAACTCTGTTTACTATTCAACAACGCAAAATGCACACAGTTCTTAACATATGTGGAGTTATGAGGTAGGTGAAAGAGATAAATGATAAACAGGTGATTCTTCCTGCAAGAAAACCTCAGTAAAGGAAAACAGAACAGAAGAAACTCTACAATAACAAAGGGACTTCGAACAATATCAAATAAACAAGTCATCATACAATGAAAGGAATAAAATACATTTTGGGGCACATGGAGATTGATATTGAGTGGCAGTTAGGAAGTACTGGGCAGATGATGCCAGGAAAGATTGTTAAGACAAAAAATGTATTAACTGGATCAGATACTGAATTGATAAAGTAGAAGTTTAGTAAATCTTTCCTCACAGAAGGCTTAATCTGAAATGTATTCTTCATTTGCTATGTGATGAGGACGTGGTAGTACTAGAACTTGCACTGGTAGAAAATGTAAAATAAAATATATAACTATATTCATGACGAAAAAGAGAATATAAATTTATTTCATAAAGATAACATAAAAGGATAGATTTATAAACATAACATAAAACAAGATATTCATGAATAACTTAAATCTAACGCAGTATATAAATTATCTGTACACACAATTTACAAATCACAGAGACAATCTAAACCAGACTTAACTAAAGAACTACACTATAACTACATACTAGATTATTCTTTCCTGTAAATGATGCCAATTGCACTAATTTAAACTTATAATTCAATTCTACTCTGAATATCAGTAGCTGTGTCTTTTTTCTGTTATAACTGACAAAGTAGTTTTAAACTTTATATGGAAAGAAAAATTTTCAAGAATATACCAGGAAATCTTGAGGAACATGAACAATATTTTAAAAATTACATTACTGAATTTCAAGTTTTATTAAACAACTAAATCAATTAGAAATCTGTAGTATTTTCACAATGATGAAAACTAGAGTAAATGATTAGAAAATGAGCCTCAGAAACAGATTGGTACACATGATGTTTGTCCTATGACAAAAATAAAGGTTTAAAGAAGAGAAATGAAAACATTTCAATAATTACGTTGGATCAACCAATTGTTCCAAGAAGGTTGCATATTGACTCTTTTCTAATATTACAATAAAGCACTTACTTCATATATTTTGTAGAATGAAGGTAAAATATAAATACCACAATTTCTACACCATACTTTCATAGTCATGTGTTACTGAAGGAAGCTCTAATAATAAAAGAACATGATGATAAAATTGACTATAAAAATGATCAAAGTTAAACAGTTACCTAATTTAAAGAGGAGAAAAAGGGAGTCTAGAGATATCTTAGCATCACATATACTTGAAATGATTACACTCAGAACACATGAAAAAATAGAAAATACATTAACAGTGAAAAGCACTTCAAATAAATTTGTATCCAAATGGAAAAGAAGATAACACATGCACTGGGTGTATTGGCTCGTGCCTGTAAACCCAGCACTCAGGAGGCTGAGGCTGGAGGATCACTGAAAGTTCAAGACCAGCCTGTGCCACAAAATGAGTATAAGGCCAGCCTGAGCTATACAGAGAGACACTGTCTCAAAAAACAAAACAACAAATGAAGATAACACATGAGAATTGTCCTGAATATTTTTAGTAAGAAAATATTCATCAAAATCACAGTGAGATATCCCTACCTACTCACCAAAAGACTGCAAAGAAATGACTGACAATGCTAAAATTTATTAGGAATAAAATGTACCTGGAAAAATTTTTTTCTGGTCATGTATGTTTTAGGATCACTTTGGAAAAATATGAGTTTTGATTACATATTGAAATTGAACATTCAGTACTTTATTAGCCAACAAACTTCTCTTTGCTCTCCCATCCTACCTCTTTCTCTTTCTCTCTCTCTCTCTCTCTCTCTCTCTCACACACACACACACACACACACACACACACATTCTCACTGTTTCTTAGTCTTGCCCCTCTCTTAAACTAGATCTATAAAAAACAGATATCTGTATTTCAAGAATAAAGAGGATTATATACTCATATTTGTGTTTGTTTTTTGTATTGGGTTTATTAAACTTAGAATAAATCAATAGTAATGAACATCAATGATACAGATAAATTGTATCATACAACATTGTTCAAAAGAAGCTAGATATAGAAAAGTAGATATTGTATTGGCCCAATCAGGTGAATTGTAAAAGGAAATAAAGCTACACTTTGCTGTTCATAGTTGCATATGTGATGGAGGTGGAAGTGTTGTCAGGAAGGTAGAGGGATATATTTGAAGGATACTACTAATTTTGTGTTTTTTACCTAACTTGAGATAACATAGTTTCACTTTTTGACTAATGTATTTTAGTATTACATATATTTGAAGTGCTGTCATATACAATGTTTATATAAAGCCAATTTGGCTATGTTAAAACCAATTTTGAGATTATTTTTCTAACTACAATAAAGCAGAATCAAATATGATGGTTTTGAAAAAGAAAATTACAGTCATGAAGACAAAAAGATTGATATTAATTTAAAAAGGGAGGTGTCCCAGAGGGAGAACAGCTGGTGAAGAAATAATAAATCAAATGGTATCTGAAAATCTTCAAAAGTTAAACAAGTAAGAATCTGACGTTACAAAGCAAATTACTGGAAAATATCATATATATTTTAGTTCAAAGGTAATTTTGGTATAAATATGCCAATGTACCTAATACAATGCTCTTTTTTATTTCATCATCTTTAAGGGGAATGTTAAGAGTTATACTAATCATGAAAATCAAACTTTAACCAATATATACAACCTTGCTTATTATCTAATTTTGAATTATTTTGATGAGAATGGATCATAACTAGCTGTAACGAGAATTGCTTGTATGATTTTCAAACCAATACATACCCTTACATAACACCTATTTAATATTTGATGACAAAACCATTATCCATTAAAATTTTTTAATGATTTGTGTAACTTTCAAAAATTTTTATTAAGCATAGTTTTTATTGTGAAATACACACCAAGGGACTATGCTTGTTTGGGACAAGAAATATCCATTGCCATGTTATAGCTCACATTTCTAAATCTTAACATTTTAATACAAGTTCTCTTATGTTTCAGATATCACTGTATTAGTAGATTAATTTCTCTTATCTAGAAATCCTGCAGCTAAATATCCTGTGGAAAATAAAAAAGATAGCATTGTAGGAAAACCACAGGCAAGAGGACTATACAAGCAAACATATGAAAGGCATAAAATATCCAAAATATCAAGAATTTTCACAGATAAAATAGCCATGTGTAACATAGCCAAGAAGGCACTATATATAATGGCCATCTCAAAAATGGAGAATGAAATTATGTTATTTGCAGGAAAATATATGCAAACTGGTACTATAATGTTAAGTGAAAAGAGTCTGAAACAGCGAATTAAATATTATATGGTTTCTTTTATTTGAAAATTTAAAATATATCTAAATAAAAAGTACATGCCGAGCATGTTGGCACACACCTGTAATCCAAGCACTTGGAAGGCTGAGGCAGGAGGATCGCTGTGAGTTCGAGACCAGCCTGGGCTACATAGTGAGTTCCAGGTCAGTCTCAACTACATAGTAAGGCCCTGTCTCAAAAAAGATCCCCCCAAAAAAAAAGTACATGGAAGGAGAGATGGCAGGAAACAAGTAGACTTGTTCCAGATAAGCAAAGGAATGTGGGAGAACACAGGAAGGCAGGTAGAATATCACAGTGTGTCCTCATCCACCTTATTCACTAGATCAATTCAGACTTAAATTGCTAGTTTTCCAAATTTCAAAAAGAATCTTTAAGTAAATATTTCAATATGAATTAACCTTTTTGCTTGCTTTCATTTCAGCCCATTTCATTACAGTACAATTACTGAATTCTGTGGTATGATTCATTGAGAGACTAAACATGAGGATTAAATGACAAAATGTTATAATTGCAAAATAACGGACAAATTAGACTAGTTTGAGAAAGAATCGTGCTCAGTTACACTCATACAGTAATTGGGAGTGGTTGTTTATATGTGAAAAAAGTTCTCCATTTCAGCTAAAAGCTGGTGAAGTATTAGTAATCAAAATTAGAAAACTACTATAGGTAAAACCATGAAAATTATACACCTCAAATCAGTATCGATGACAAAAAGGAAGCAGAGCACAGATAAACTGCTGAGGTTATTGTTTAACTAGAGAGGGCCGGGTAATGAGAAGCAGTGACTATCAGACTGCATAAGTATTAAAGTTACTACTACAGACCTCTAGGGCAACGATGCAATGCTGGGTACATGAACTGTCTGCAATGCCTCATCTGTTACATATGTGTACACAGCTGATTTCATATCCAAGGCTATTTCATATTTAGGCTTCTTTTACCTGAACGTGTGTTTAAGTGAATTTTCAAAACTTAGGAGAAATGATGTTACTGAATTAAAAGACAGTATAGCTTTTATGTAAATAAACTGACAAAAAATTTTATGAGAAACTTGGAGATATGCACTTAGGAGTTTTCTGTATGTACTTTATATAGACTGCTATAAAGTTCTGATCGATTTTTCTCCCCCAAGAAAATATGAAAATGGAAAAAATATTTGGAACATGCAATTTAAGCTTCAACAAGGAAAGAACTAGGAAGCTGTCACTTCCATTTAATGAGACACTGCAAAAATGGGAAACCACAGTTTAACCTTTTCATACACATATGAGAGATGAAAACTTCCTCAGCAGAGTATTAGCAAGTAGTATACAACAATATATTAAAAGAGCTCCACACAGTATCAAGTGGAATTCTTTCCACATATACAGGACTGTTTAAAATTATGAAAATTAATGTAATCCAAAATATTAATTGGCAAAAACCATGTCAATCAATACACATAAGTATTTCACAAAAATCACAGAACCATTTATAAGTTTTAAAAGATAATTTCAGGAAAAAAATAGAAAAGATATTCAAATTGAATGGAAATGTGTATTCAAAGTCACAATTGACATTGTAATTAATGGCCAGGAAGTAGACACTTTCAGGCGGTGGGGACAATGTAAGGGTATCCACATCATCTCCATTAAACAGCATGTTAGACTATTTCAACGGAGCGGTATGAAGTAAAAAGGAAATAAATCATTTATAAAATGCAAGAAATGAATTTTTTATAGATGACATGAATATCTATGTACAAAGCTCCAAACAATCAACATTTATATAACTGAAGAATGTAGTTATATAAAATTAAACTACTTTCTCATGCTGAGAGAAAAATGATTTTTGTAAAAAGAAAAGCACTTAAAACAGCAATTCTCAATTTAATACTTTCGTGAGAATAACAAATATAGAAAGTACCTACTAAAATACAGAGCTCTGATAAAAATAAGTAATTAATTATTATTTGATATAATTAATACTATTAATTATTAATTTTATTGGTACATGTAATGTATACAATATAATGACATTCATTGTTGGAAATTTGTACCTTTACATAATCAATCTTGGTTCTTACTTTTTCCTCATTCACCTGCTCTCCCTTCAACTCCTCCCTCCCTGTCTGCAAAGACTTTGCTTCAAAATGAAAAATGAGAATATTTGAATAGAGGGATATTCTTGTTCATTGATGGCAGCACTAACATTATTGATGTAGATTCTTCCCCATTTTGAGTCTATAGATACAAAATAATTCTAATCAAAGCCTTAGTTTGCTACGATAAATTCATTATAAAATATATATGCAGTGAGAATCTGCCTCAACTCCCCCTGAATTCCATCTATACACTTATGCATATACATATTTGGATACCTCACAGAAAAATTACAGATGGAAAGTAAGTACATAAAAACATGTTAACTATAATTTGTCAAATTAAGCAAAATTGAGATAATATTACCTAATTTTACATACCATACACACTGTGTACATTACTTTAAGAAAAGAAAAAGATAATTTAAGAAATGATATAAGAAAAGACATAAACAAGATCAGATCGAATGCTGGCCAAAATGATGATCAATAGATCCATTCGTGGTCTTGAGAACACAAATAATATGACATTTTGGACAGACATTTAACAATATGTACAAAGCCAAACACAGACTTGGTATACAATCAAAAAATTGCATTCCTAGCTATTTATTTAACTGACTTCAAAATGTATGTCCATATAAAAACCTACATACATATGAATTCATTTCAATATTCATAATCATCAAGATCTAAAATCAATTATAATGTCTTTCAAGAGATGGATAGACATAGAAATTTTAATACATATATACAATACTGATAAGTGAGCTACCAAATTATAAAATTACATGAATGAACCTTAAGTGCATATTTCAAAGTGAATGAACCTGCTCTGAAACTACATCATAATACATGATTTTCACCATATGACATTTTGCTAAATAGGCGAAACAGTAGAAACAATAAAAACATCAATGGATTCTAGGGGACTGAGCAATGGGCAAATCAAAATTAGGAAAGGCGTAGAGTTCTTAGGATGCTGAAATTATTCTTTATGATACTAAAATCATTAATATGTGATATTTGACATTTGTAAAAATCCATAGAAACCTAAACCACAAAGAATTTACCTTAATACATCCAAATTTACAGCACTCATGGTGAAAATTAAAGAATTCCAGATGGGGAGAGATAGGAATTGTAAAAACTGGATTTATCCTTATTACAATGTATGCAACAACCTTAGTTAAGGTGATGGGGGAATAGACACTCATTAGTCACTTTGAAAAACAGCAGAGAGTAGGAAGAGGTTGGGGGTAAAGTCATTTCACAATGAAGAAACCTGACAGATACATCAGGGGATTAGGAACAAAATCAACAATGATAAGTCACCTTGATAGGATGTACTTTTTATATGACGTGACAAAAACTATGTCTTTTTCTCCGTAAGACTTATAACCCTATTCTAACAAGAAGGGGGAACTAAAATAACAAAAGGGATATCCTATAAAACAAGTACTTCTCAAAACTAACAAAATTATCAAAAATAAACCAAGTCTTAGAAAATATTGCGATATTAAGTTACCTAAGAAAGTATAGCAAGCAAATAAATGTAGTATTCTGGACAGAACCCTGGAGCACAGGAAGGCATTAGGGGACAACTACAGAGATGTCAATAGACAAGGAGCTTTAGTGAGCACCACTAATAATAACTGAATGGGTAGATATTTACTCAGTGCCTACTGTTAATGCGGCATGCCAACTAACCTAAGATGCTAATAAGGAGGGAACCTGGGTAAATGTACATATGGAATTTCTCTACATTATTTTCTCTGATTGAAACTCTCCTAAAGCATAAGTTCTCTTCAAAAATAGTTAAATGTTAAATAAGTTCTAGAAATTCCTTACAAAATGATTAAACCGTTACCTACGTGTAGCAAAGCTGTCCACCAGAGCACAAAAGCTATGTTACCAGATCATAAAGCTTTCGATTTACATTAAAGTAACAAATGCACACTTGAATGCATGATGATTGTCTCCTTATCCTGAAATATAACATCAAAAGTAGTTATTTTAATAATACTGCATTCTTCGGTGAAAAATATTGTCTTACTTTTTTGTTTGTTCTTTGTTTCTTTTGCATTCTAGACTGCTAAACTGAGAAATGTGTTGTTTATGAGATATTGGCTCTGTGATATTACATGAGCTCTGAGGAGGCCTTTCAAAATTTCTTGCCTAAATCAATGTTAGCCTTTTCTGATGATTTTAATAACATGTTGGCACTATGCAATTATTGTGGCAAGCTGTTTCTCTTTTGCTTATGTTCAAATCACGATTACAGACACTTAATGAATTATGAAAATTTCATTTCTTAATTTTTATTTTTATTGTACAAGTTTGCAGTAGTGATTACATTCATCACAGGGAAGTGATACACACACACACACACACACACACGTAGACATAGATATAGATATAGATATAGAAGGCATTTTAATTCTTTTTTCCTTTTCACCGCCTCTTCATTCCCTTCTTTTCTTTTTTTGGTCCCCTTTCCATTTGCAAAAGATTTATCGCTCTGTAGTCTATTATCTCTCTTTTAATTTGTTATTTATTTATACTTATGGTTTATTATTTAAGAGAAACCACGTGATATTTAAACTTGCATCTCTGATTTAACTTACTTAACATTATAGAAGGTGCATCCATTTTTCTGCAGACTCCTTCTTTGTCGCAGAGTAGTAAATTTCTGATAGTTATTGTTTAAAAAACATGTTATGCCAGTATGATGTGTCAGTTCATGCTGATGTTACTATGTGACTGCACTAAGTGGAAACGTTTTGTGATATACCTGGAAATATGGGAACATTTATGTTATGCATTTATCTTTTTTTTTCTTCATTGAGTTTATTAGTACATTTTAGGTATACAGTACAGTTACATTCATCATTGGGATCTTGTACCTTTACATGACAGGTCTTGGTTTTCATTTTTTCCCCTTGTTCCTGCCCTCCCTTCACCCCTCCTCCCCTCACCATTTACAAACACTTCATTTCCATTTTTTCATTTTCTCACATTTTTTTCTTTTCCCTTATTACCTTTCCCCTACCCTTCCCACTTTCCCTACACCTTTAGCCCCTTTCTTCCTATTGCACATTGTCAATTATCTCATTACGACCTTAATGAACTTTTGTTAATGGAGAAAAATGTTAACTCTTAGAGGTATATTTTTACTCATTAATAAACTTATTAAATAGTCTATACAAGGAAATCAAATTATCCATATTTAAGGAATCAGTATTATTTTTATGATATAAAGTCAGTAAATTTTAGTGCAAAGAGAAAAGAAACTTCCAGCATTGTAAAAAAATAGGAAACATAACATGAACATTTTACACATCCATTTAACATCAAAGAATAGCAACTTTTCAAATTTAAAGAATGTTTGCAATAAGATTAAGTATATTGACAGATTAAAGTACATATACTCTAAAAAAAGAAAAAAATTAAGCTATTTTCAGAAAAATTTTAACATGAAGATATATTTAAAATCAGTAAGTGTAATTTTAATTCAGAAAATAAGATATAATACAGTAGAATAGACTAAGAAGGAAAATTTTGAGCAAGACATAAATCCAAATATATGAACTTGGAAAAAAAAACACAATAAAGGGTTAACAAGAAAGACCGCAAGCCAAAACATGATAGAAACACAAAATGATAATTAGAAAAAAAATATTAAGATCAAGTAGAGAAATATTTTTAAAAAGAAAGAAATATTAAAACAACTATCATAAAGTATATTGCAAAGGATATCTCAGAATAACTGTCACAAAATTTAAGACAATACAGTTTTGTTGGCATTTTTATCAGATAATTACATAAATTATCTCAAAATGCAAAGCAAAAAGAGTTCTGAAGAGTGTTCTATTTTATTGTTTTATCAGAATATTAACAAATAATTCAGAATATGAGTCAATATTACTTATGAATATACTGCAGTAAATATCCATAACTATAAGAAATAAAATACACAATGTTTTACTCCCAAACATGTTTCATTCTAGTAATAAAAAATAATTCAAGTAGGAAACTCTGTATTTTATCATGCCAACAAATTAAAGAAAAATGCAGATAAATTACCTATCAAAGAAAAAAGACATTTTTAAATATTCAATGTCAAATTTCTTCATCATCTCTATAAGATACTGAGTATGCATCTTCAATGGAAAAAAAATCAGAGTATCTATAAAATACAAAATATCTACATTTACCTAAGAATACATATTATCATATAAGAAATGAAAATAAAGAAACTAATGTACATTTAAAATAAAATTATTGCTTTACATGAATGGAAATAATAATCCAGAATTCATCTGGGAAGTTTACGTATATGTTTTCTTTTTTATAAATTAATTAATTTTATTGGTGCATCTAATGTATACAATGTAATGATATTCATCATGGGAAATTTGCACCTCTACATAATTAAACTTGGTTCTTATTTTTCCCTATTCCCCTGCCATCCCTCAACCCCTCCACCCTTCCCTATCTACAGACTTGGTTTCCATTATGTCATAATGAACTCAAAATGAATAAAATGTAATTGTAGATCTTCATTAATATCCATGTTAGAGTAACAACAATTAAACATAACTTCTCACTGTAAACATTAAAACTTGAAGAAGAGAAAACAGAATATAGAAATTTCTTAATACCAGCATAGAACTGGATTGCCAGTAGAAGGCAAAGAAATAAGGAGACCCCAGTTACTCGAGCACTCTGTCTGTGGATGGGAAAACTCCACAGAACTGGGAAAATCGATGTCAGCCTAAAACTTCTGAGCTTGCACAAGGTGGCAAATATTTAAACTCAGAATAGCTAGAATGATACTACAATATTTTTGCTCAAAGCATTTCATATTCTCTCTCTCTCTCTCTGTCATCTAGTATATTTGTTTATCTAGTTCATACAACTTGCATTTGCCTTTGTGATGAGAGGATTGGATTCAGATAATGCATCTTGTCAGCGATGCTTGAGCACAAACTTCCTACAAAAGGAAAATAAACCTCAGACTTTCCATGGTAACACTTTGTCCTCTAAGAGCAATCAGGATTTAAGGTCAAAAAAAGCACTTTAAAAGCACCATGTTTAATAAATAGGCAAATATAGAGTAAATTCTATATATTTAAACTCCTAAATATAAACAGATGTGGGATTAGGTATGATATTCACTTTTTTTAGATATATATGGCTGTATTGTTCTAAGTGAATATATTAACCAAATAATCACTTTTATATTATTGCATTGTGTTTTTATTGCTTTATATCATCTCTTCAGTATAATAATGAAGTCAATTACATAATCACACCTAACCTCTGTCTCTCTCCTCACAGTTATTCACTACTAAATTTAGTCTTTATTTATAGGTTCATTTTTTGTTTCTAAATATAATGGATTTGGGTTAGTTCATTGTATGTTAACTTTACTACTAAAAGAAACTAAGCTATTCTACATGACAGTGACAGTCTGTTTTCTTTCTTGGGTGAGTGCGTGTGTGTGTGTGTGTGTGTGTGTGTGTGTGTGTGTGTGTGTGCACTCGCACACACACAGAAGTACACATTGGAAAACTGACAAGTCAAATAAACATGAAGGTCCTACGTTTTCTGCTCATATTTTTCCCATCAAGAATTCATCTATTCTCCCTAGAGGAAATGTAGACATTGAGAATGCAAACACAGCCTCAAAGATAGTGGTATTGTCCAGCAGAAATTAAATGGAAAATCTGGAGTTCAGAGATGTGGAGTCAAGAGGCTTTGGAAGTGCAGAATCCATTGCTTCTGCATCAATTCGAAAGCACATCATCAGGAAAAACAAAAATATTCCCCTCGATGGGATAAGAAATGACTATGTCTGCCTCCAATTTATTGGTGCATAGTTCAGGTGGTGTTATGGGTTGAGCTCCCTCCAAACACCTTGTACATTTAATTTGTTGAAGTCCTAGACCTGAGAACATCAAGGTATACTTTATCAGGAGATGGGGCTTTCTAAGAGGTAAAGTAAAATGGGCTACATGGAAGAACTCGAATTTAATATTTTTGTACCCTTATAAGAAGAGGACTAGGACAGAGACACAAAAAAGTGAAGACTACATGAAGGCACTGGAAAATAGTAATCTATATGTCAGGAAGAAAAACATCAAAAGAAATGAATCATGGCAGCACCTTGGTGACATACTTCCTTAACTGTGAGGAAATAAATTTCTGTGGCTCAAGTCTTCCAGTCTGTGATACTTAATTACAGCAGCCATAGTAAATAAATCCAGATTCAGTGAGAAGGAACATACAATAATATGATCAAACACTGTTGACTTTTCCTTCAATGCATTTGCCAAATTTTTGAATTGCAATAAGAAAAAGAAGTAAAGAAGGAATAGATTGAAAGATAAAATGAATATGTCAGCATTCTCATGATACTAAGTAGAACATAGGCTCATATCTCTTAAAATCTTAATTAGAAAATGTCGAAAACCATCGTCTGAGATCAGGTACAAACCAGAGATGAAAAGAGCCCCAACAAAACTATTACTGAAGCTTGAATCACCTCTGTTTAAGATCCAAGCAAAGGGGTACAACACAGTTTATTTGTCTCCATAATAAGGTGAAACCTTTCTGGAGAGAGAAGACATTAGCTATTACTTTAGTAATTTACCATATCCACTATTAGGCATATGAATAATTATTTCCAAGTAAACTGTGAAACTGGACACAAGAGAAAATGTATACTCCAGAAATAGAAGATTTACATATTTCAGCCATGAAATACAATTTTAAAATTGTTTTTAAATTATATGGGCCAATATGTTCAAGAGAATGAATGATGAGATGTGCGGGAGACTAAAGAATTTCCAATCAAACTAGATATGTGATTTGAGAGAAATATCAAAGTTAAGAATAAATAAGATCTCAAGTTTTTCTGACAATAACTATGGGAGTCATTTCCAACACTGATTCCCTGACGGCAATAGGAAATATTGCAATTCCGTTCAGTTCTGACACTAGCTACCAAGCAATGGATGAAACATTTCTCTTCCAGCGCTTTCGCATGTTCACCAAACTAAAAGCTTTCAAGCCCCATAGTTCAGGGCTTTCTATAGAGGTTTCCTTAACTTGGTTGATTAAGTCACTACTACTGGTGGCTACAAAATTCAGACTCGCTATCCTGCCTGCGAGTTTGGAGGTTGAAGATGAGGTTTTAACCCTCTAATTATGTTTTTGTGGCAATTGGCCCCCATTTTGACTATATCTAGTGGCAAGCCAGAAATTCTCAGTAGCATAAAATAACATTTGTACTATTCCTCTTTCTCTCATCAACAGTTTTATACAATCAGCTGTGATCCAAAATATTAAATAAAAATTTCCAGAAGAATTTGTATGTCTTAAATTGTCATCATTGAAATGTTATAAGGAAATTGTGAGCCATTCTGTTCTATCCCACCAGGGAAGCATAGCCTTTCTTTCCAGGGATGTGCATAATGTAAATGACAGCCATTTTTAGTCACAAATTAATACAGTATGGAGGGTTTGCTATACTTTATGGTTTGGGGCAAACATTGTGGAGTGGGAAGGAATGGAGGAGTGGTCTTAACAGTGTATCCCTACGGATAGGAGGGGCTACTGTAGTAAAATGACTCTAACTTAATAAAAGCTGATCTTGCCATTCAGTAAATTCAAAGAATTCTGTATCAGGAACCAAGCTGGACCTGAACTCCTAAAAAGAAAGAATAGTTATTAATAGAGAATGAGAAAAGTTCAACTAATTCTGCTTTGATTGGAAATAATAGTTTAATTATAAGTCATTAAATTCATGTTGTCAAATTGTTACTTAAGAGGAAATGAGTGTTGGTATCAAAAATTATAATCCATATTAACAAGTGCTAAAATATTGCCACAATTAATGAGATCAATTGCAATAATAAATCATTAACTATAAGGAATTAGTGCTATTAAGAACGCCAACTTTTATACAAATATAATATAAATAGATAAATGTGCAAATTATAGAAAAACAATCATTATAAATATATTGAATAATACTTTTTAGGTTACATTGAATGAAATATGGTTTTATTTCTAAATAGTAATACAATTAGTGCTAATTTAAAAATCAGAGTTAATTTGGCAGTTAAAGGAATAGGAAGAATGAAAAAAATATAGGATTAGTAGTAAAGCTACTATAATATGTCTGGAGGGAAATTTAAGAATATATGTCCAAGAAAAAAGATGTTCATGCAATTTTATTATATTTATTATTTTATTATATTTATTATATTATTATAATAATACTTTTATATTTTTAAGAAAATACGTTTTAGAACTAAACATTTGGAGTAGCAAAATTGCTGTATTTTTTTCTTCCATTGTTT
This sequence comes from Fukomys damarensis, assembly GCF_012274545.1. Taxonomy (NCBI): domain Eukaryota; kingdom Metazoa; phylum Chordata; class Mammalia; order Rodentia; family Bathyergidae; genus Fukomys; species Fukomys damarensis. The sequence continues at coordinate 22,678,111 of NW_022900936.1, forward strand.
TCCCTTCTTCTAATGGGATCTTTATAGTTGGAAATTCTGTTCAACTATAATTCTGTGGAGGACAACACCCATGTCTTCCCTTTTCTTGGATTTTATTAAATCGTGTCCAAGTCATTCAGAATTTACTTAAAATTTGCACACTTAACATAGTAGCTACATGGAATAAATGCTTCCTAAGAAGAAACTATGTGTATTAGGCTCCTAAGTCCTTTCTTCCTATTACACAATATCAATTATAGATTTTGATCCTTATTAACACTTTTCGTTTTCCATACCAGAGAAACTATTTCATATTTACACACGTGTGTCCTATTAATTTCACTTAAGAGTATGGCCTCAATGTGCATCCACTTAGCTATAGTTATCTCTAGTTTTTCATTCTTTGTGGCTGAGTAGTACTCCATTTTATGAAAAACAAAAACAAATTTATTTATCCAGTCTACAGTTGATGGGCAACTGGGCTGTTTCCAAATTTTAGCTACTAGAAAAGTAATGTTATCTTGTCCCTCCCTGTTCAATTTTAGTCTATAAAGTGGCATTTTATGTCTCTAAACATGTTTGTAGCATATTTTGCTTAAAGAAAAATCAAGTCATGTAGTTTATTATGGAGAATTTTTAATTATTAAAAATATGTCTTCTAATCAAATCAGGATGAGTCTCCTTTCTGGTACTACTACTACTTTCTTTTCCTTTGTAATCCATATTTGAAATAGTGAATTTATCAAGATGATAAAACAAAGGGAATACATGTAATTTATTATATTTCTCAAAATACTGTTGCCCAAGTTCCTAAGTTTGAAAGCAGTGTTAATTTTTAGAGTCTTGCAAATCATCTACTGTTATATTTATGTCATGCTCTTTCTCATAGGGAAATACGTTATGTTTTAAACATTCATTTAGACAAGATAACTGTTAAGATGATTGTCAAGGATATTTAGCTTTTTTAAGCTAATTTTCAGCTTATTTCAGATCACTAACGAGTGATGAGATCACAATAAATTTATTCATATAAAGGTTTTTCTAATTTTCTTATGATTGAATTTAATTATTTTATCACAGCCATTATTTATATGTGCCATATTTTCAAAGCCTAACTCTAAAGTTATAAGTTTTTAGGAGACTTAATCATTTGAAATAATTTGTTTTCAAAATGCTATTTGTACAAATAAATCTGAAAAGTCTGCTTTGTCATTTTAAAATATTTAAATATTTCTACAGAACTTATTATCACTTAAATTCTAGAGTCGTGTAAGTAGGCCTACTCATTTACTATTCTGCCTGAATAGGAAATTATAATAATAGCATTTCTAGTATATTTGAGATAGAAGAACATTGATTAGCTGAGCAAAAACCATTTTGTATTTGAATATTTCTATAGTTTTTATTCACAATAACTTAGCCATTTGAAATTATAGAAACATTTACTACCTACAATGATCATATATATCCTTATTTTCTTTGGGTTCCCGCTGGTGTATCCCCTGTGTTCTTATGCAATTACTATTAATCATGTTTCCATCTTCTCTCCAAAATATGTCATATTTGGGGCAATAAATTATGTGGTCTTATGTTGGCTCTGTAGGCATCTCTTTATTCACATATGAGAAGGTTGCATTATATGTCAAGAATGATTCCCTTCACTACTGGCAATTTGTTTGTGTTTTGTATTGTTTTGTTTTCAGTATGGGGATCAAACTCAGGATTTAGCACTAGCCAGGCAGATATGGTGCCACTGAGCTACATCCCTGACTCAACAACTGGCAATTTGAACCCATAAAAATCCTATTTTCTGGCCAGAATCTTCCAAAACAGTCTCAATATAAGCTATATCTTCATCTATCTCTGTTCAGGAGTAACATGCATAGGTTTCAAGTTAGGTCCATGAGTATAATTGAAAAATCAATGCATTTTAATATTTCAATCTAATACCCATGTTTAGCTTTTGTTATTTTTTTACATGAAAAACTATCATTTATTGAAATATTTAATAAGAAAAGCTACCTTATAAATAACATATTTTTAAAAGTGTTTTCCCTTGATAGTTTTGAAATCCATGCACCTCTAACACTGCTGGGTCACCATAACTCCACCTGGAAAGAAGGATGTGTCACCAGTCCCTGGACATCCAGTGGGCCTCCTCAAGCTTCTCCTCTTGGCTTCATTCGGATACTTTTAAAATAAAACTTCAAATTGTATAATTGACAATGAGAAGTAGGAAGAAAAGGGCTAAAGGTGTAGGGGAAGTGGGAAGGGTAGGGGAAAATAAATAAGGGAAAATAAAAAATAAGAGATAAATGAAAAATGGAAACAAATTCTTTGTAAATAGGGGAGGTGGGAGGGAGTGAAGGAAGGGCAGGGGTAAGGGGAACCATATATAAGAACCAAGACATATCATGCAGAAGATCCCAATGATAAATGTAAGTATACTGTATACTTACACAGTGCCAATAAACTCAATGAGGAAAAAAAAAACAAAAACTCTTGCCTATCTTGTATCCTAATGTGGTCTATTCTAGCCATTACTTTTCACAATAATGTTATGGCTTGGGTCTAGATGTCCACACCAAAGCTTCGTGTGATCATAAATGGCTTTTTTAGAGGTGGCTAAATCTAATGTGTGATGCAGGGATTAAGGACACGTGATTACTACATTACTACACTGACTGGTTTAGCACCACTCTAATCCAGGTAGTCTGGATAAGATAAAAGGGGCAGAAAGTCACTGTTAAAGTTCCCTTGTTGATTTTTGTTATGTGGCCACCATGAACTGTTCTCCTTTGTGATGCTCATCTGCTTTGAACCCAGCAGATTATGGACTGAAACCCGTACAAACCGTGAGCTAAGTAAGCCCTTTCCTCTTTAACTTTGGGTGTAGATTATTTTTGTCTCAGCAAAAAATGAGAAAAGTAACACATTAAAAATTGATTTTAATACTACTTATAAATCTTACATGATTCTATGATTATGAACTTGAAAGCTCTAAACCCACATATCTTTGCTGTCTGTTTTTAACCATCCAGCCTTCTTGCCAATCTTGGAGGTGTTGTTCTGTCTTCCGCCCTTGCAAGTATATTTATAGACAATGATGTTTGCCTAAATAAATTGTATCCGAACACTCACCCTATCACTTAAAACATATCGTTTATGTAATTTATTTTATTAAGATTAAGTTCATTACCTAACAGAAAAATTCCCTGACTAGGTCAGTGGAGGAACAATTTTTGATGGTCCTGGAGGTACATTTACTCCTCACATTTTAATACCTGTACAAGAGCTGGCTCAGATGACCTGACCAGTCTGTAGGGAGACATGAAATTCTTTGAATAAGTAATGTCAGCGTGCCTTGTACCAAGGACGTTTCCTGGTATGAAGAACGTTGTAAGCTGTATACAGATATTGAACTTTGAGATGCTAGTCTTTGACCTATGTTTTGTGTGTAGGTATTAACAGCCAACCTTATTTTTCCCATTCTATCTGTCTATCTATCTATCTATCTATCTATCTATCTATCTATCTATCTATCCTGATTGTGAGAATGTGCTTTGTTCCCATACACAGAATGAGCTCAGCTATGCACTTAGTCTGGATTTTCTCTACAAAAGCCTGGTGGCCAAGATACACAACAGAGCACTTGAGTTTGCTCTAAGCAGTGGAATAATGAAAGTTCATGCAACAATATGCATCCCACTACTTCTTTGACTGCAGTTTTTCCATAATATATCTTGTGTTACTTATCATACTAGGGTTGTATGTCTTGGGTATAATAGTCAGCTGTATATATTTTATATCTGTATGACGTTCTACATTACATAATTTGCAATCATAATTTGGTCTGCAGTCTCACTTGAATCTGTCTCCAAAAAGCATGGTGGTGCTAATTATTTTGTCTCTAGTTATATATATAGAATAAGGTCCCAATTTATGCACGGTGCCCACTGGCACAGTGCCCAGTACAAAGAAAATATTAAAAATTCTAGAATGAACCACATAGGTGATAAACATCTTAAACCAACGAAATGATGTAATAAATATTTGTGGATGATATGTCATTCAATATCTCTCATGTTATCCTCCAATGCCAGTAATAAATTATATGTTTCTACCAGGAAAAAAAAGATGGGCTTATGTCTGTTATGAACACTTTCTCATAATCTGATGTTACATAGATCACTTAAATTGTGTAATTTATCAATTATAGCTTTAAAGAAGGAGAGATCATGCCATATTTGTCTTCATTTCAGCCGGCATTGATGACATGAATAAGAATACTAATGAAGAGTTTAAAGTAACCTGAAGAAGGAGAATGAGGGCAACTCATGTTTATATATCTCCAAGTCACAGGCTCTATAAGTTGCACTTAGTCTGGGTGCTTTCATTTAATACCACACCACAATAAATATTTTTAACTTGTGTATTCATGAATAATATATTACATGGTAGTTTATGAAGAAGATACCATTAAGAAACCCCAAATATTTGCTCACAAATTTAAAATGTTTGCCTTCTCGATCTGCTGTTAAAATAATCATAGAACTTATGTCATTTTAGAGCTTAATAAAGTAATAATTGCCATATATTAGCAAAGTATATATATTGACTATAAAACTGTAGGTGTGAAATAATAAACAGAAAAACTACATGTATTAATATTTTCATTTTTAATATAATAAATTCCTTCTGAATTATTATTATTTGCATTATCTAAATTTTGAGATAAACATGACTGTATAATCTATGCCCCCTTTTCAAAAGAAAAGTGCTAAACTCTTAATTACTATGATTAAGGGGGGAAATGCTGTATTGGTTAGGGTTTTCTAGAGAAATAGAATTGATGGTATGTGTGTGTGCATATATATATCATACATATATTATATGGCATATAATATATTATTTAATATAATATAAAAATATATGCAAGGGAATTATTAGGTAGGACTACAAGATAAGAGGTAGGAGAGTCCACAGTGGCTATTTTCATGCTGGGAAAGTCAGTGAATCCAGTAGTTTCTCATCCCAAGAAAAAGAGATAACCAATGATACAATAGCAGTCACCTGTCAGAGAGGCCTAGATTTGAAGTTCCCTGTAAAACCTGCATTGGAAGGCTAAAGAAACTGGAGTCTGATGTCCACAGGCAATAGCAGAAGCAAAACATACACCATGTCAAATAGAATGTAATAGGTTCCACAAAATGAAGACCACTGCCTCTTTCTTTCCTTTCACTCCACCAAGGCACAAACTCATTGGACTGCGCCATGCTCAATCAAGGCAGGTCCTCCCACCTCAGTTTGCTAAATATCTCTGGAAGCACCTCCACAGACACATTAAGAAGTGTGCTTTCTATCTCCTAGGCAATTCTTACACCAGTCAAGTTGGCATATAATGAGTAATGATAATAGTTGGACATTTTTGGAATCTGTTATGTTTGGGATCATTGAAAGAAAAATTAATTTATAATAAATTATAAAATAGATGATTGAAGACATAAATTCTTAGATTTCTTTGTCAGAATTTTAAAAGATTCTGAAAATTTAAAAGAAAAATGCACAATCATGAAATTTCAGAATATTAGTAAAGAAAATATGTACTTCCAAAAAAGGGGATAATTTGTCAAACAGGAACGAAATTTAACATAAAATTTCCAAAATTCAGGTATGTGTCCAGAGAATGTAAAAACTAAATAAGGCCAGCTTTGCCACCAACTTCTCATGTCTTCCTATTACTAACGCATAACTCAACCTACACACAGCACTGGGCGAGACACTGGTTAAACAGAGATTAGTATAACATCCACACCTTCCTGCCTGAAATGCTTTGAGTTCATTAAGAAGTTCTTATGTTAACTGAAACAATTGATACTGTCTTCTACATTTTCATGCCTTCCAAAGGATCTAGATGCTAGAGCAATATGGAAAAATTCAATAAATGCTCCTCAAATCAAAATGCCAATGGAAGAATGCTTTAAAGTTGCCTAAATAATATTTTGTAAATTTTCAAGCTGTTTGAAAAAACAATCCACCAAGAAGCTCAGAAGAATGTGGCTCACTTTCTATTTATTCTGTTTCTTCTTGTATTACCAAAGTCTGAGCAGTTTGTCAGATTTTTTTTGTAACCCATACATTTGTACCACTATTTCTAATTATACATAAATAATATCAGGTTAAATATTGCCTAAGCTTGTGTCTACCTCACAGGAGGAAAAGAATTCAGCAGAAAATAAAACAAGATGTTTGGTTGGAAAAAAAAACTTTTATACATCCAAATATTTTGCCCCAACAATAATTCATTAGGGTTACTTCTCCTGAAATATTTCTTACAATGATGCTTGAGATAGAGTCCAAAGTTTAAATAAACAAAGAAGAAAACCTGGATACCAGCTAGCAGGTGAGCAATAAGGAATCAGTTTTGAAAGAAATGAACACTAGAGGCCCCTTCTTACTCCTTACCTTACACATAAATAAAATCAGTCTCAGACAAACCAGCAAAACAAATAATTTTTAAAAAGCAGGTCTAATATGAAGGTAAAAAGATAAGACAGTGAAATATTTAGACAATGATGTAGGTCAAAAACTTTGTCATTTTGGGGAACTATCTAATAAATAAGATACAGATGTATAGACCATAAAATAGATGATAAAATTAACTAAGCAAAATTAAAATACAGAAATAAAACTTGCAGTAAAAAGTGACATAGTTTAGTGAAAATAACATAGGGGATTAAAGCAGTCACTTTCAACTAATTTAAATAAATTCATACCTAGCGACTTCATCAATAATAAATGTGAAAAACAATCCAATTAGAAATATAAATAAAATTTAGACACTTTATGAAAAGGAAAATGTGAAAGCCAAGACATATAAAATGATATTCAATATCTTCAATAAAAACAGAAATGTAAATTAAAACATAAAAATTACACTTTATCTAAAGAGTATAAAAGCCTAAGTCTTAAAATGCTACAGCGGATGAAGTGGAGGCCTAGAAATATATTCACAACGGAGGAAGTAATGTATACTGATTCATCCACAGATGTACCCTGTTTGACAGTACTACTAATGCTGGACTTATGATGCTTACATCAATATTGATTTTGGACAAATCCATTCCTGGCCAAAAAGTAGCCTGGCATTGTACTTGGAAATTAGAGCTGTTTATAGTAATGGCAATTCCACTTGGTTAAGGCTACCAAGGAAGATTTTACTACAGAAGAAATAGATTTAGGAAATTGGAAATATAATGGAGTAAGCTAGCATAGTATAATACAGGTAAATATAATCAAGGACATTAAAATTTCTACCAACACATCAACTGGCTGTCCCCCAGACTGTGTCATATACAGAACATTTCTGTCCTGTGATTGGGAGGAATCACAGCATCAGTCATTTACTCAATTGTAAATATGCTTTTTGGCCCATTTGTTCATTTGGTCCAGGAACACAAACACATATGCATTTTGAATCCTATGCTGGACCATTCCACATACAGTACATGGTTAAAAGCCTAGCTTGTCAAGAAGAGACAATGCCACACCCATGCTCCTTATTTCAAAGCACCCAAATGGTACTCTAAACTCTGTGCTTGAGGCATTATTCTAGCAACCAGTTCTCATCATTCCTGTGCATAGGACAAGCTGACAATGCTGGATATAAAACTCTGTCCTATTCTATATTCTACACTATCTTTTGGGTTTTTCCAAGTGGGGTTAATTTCCAGTTGTTCACTCTAATAACTTGCTTAACAATATAAAATTTATCATTCCTTTTTCTCTTTCCCACAGTGTTTTCTAAAAATATTTCCCAGTAAAAGACTAAGATGGATGAGACCTCAATTTAAATAATTTGATGTTCTTTGTGGATTCTCAATTTGTGGTATTATATAAAGGTGTTACTTGTACTCTGTCTTTTAGTTCAAATACTATATATTTTTGATAATCAAAAGGATTATTTTATTTTGTTGATTATTGTTAATAAAGGAATTTACTACTCTATGACATAGGTATACAAGTTTCAGGAGCAAAGCACAGTATTATATTGTAGGGTTTAATAATAACTCACGATGGATATACCCATATAATATTTGGGCTTGTGTAGTATGTATTATTTATCAGTGTCCACTCATGAGGTTAGACTGGAGATAATTGTACAGTAACCATCTAAGAAAGTTTATTTGACTTGTAAATAATAATGTAAGAAATATTTGAAAGAGCAATTAGTAATTACATTATTTTTTCACTTATTATAACTTAAAGTTGCTTAAAGTAATGAAATGGAAACAAGTATTCACCTCAGACATTATTATATTTTTGTTTACTTTTTTGGCAAAATCCTCATGATAATTAAATTGAGAAGTAAGGATTCTCAGCAATTTAAATTAGAGCTTTGATTTTTTCACTTCAAATTCTTTTGGAAATTGATCTCATACTTTAGGCTTATAAAATATTTATATAAATTATTATCTATCCTGAGACCCTAGAGATAATTCTCTCTGTTGTGGACAATGGGAAAATACAAGTTCTAAAAAAAAAAGTTACAGGTTTAAAAAATATTTTATAACAGTAAATATTAACAACAGGAAATAAAATATAAGCACTTGAAAATATTCCTACAAATTTACCTAGAAAGGTGATATGAGAATTATTCCTTCATGGTATGATTTATCATTCCTGTTTGCTTTATGTAAGAAAAGACATGTAAGCAAGGTGATCAAAGAGAAGCGAAGAGGCAAAGAAATCAATACCTGTGTTCAGCAAGGATTTAACCGTGATTTTAATAGAGTTTGAAATAATAACATTTGTGATATTTCAAAAGGGAAATCAGAAAATGATTCATTTCATTTAATTTTTCAGGAATATATTCTCATCTAGAAGGCAAAACACACACACACACACACACACACACACTCACACACAACACAGAGGTTGCTCCTCAGACTACAACACCAACCGGTGCGTGTTTCTTCAGCTATCTCATTAATAATTCTTTTTTCTTTAATATGGTCAAAATAGCAAAATATCTTGTAATTAGTATACTGGCACAGAAAATTCTGGCTATTAGCGTATAAGCACACTATCACTCCAGTAGGACATTTTTCTCTGAGGAAATGTTATCTTTTCAGGATGATCCTAATTAGGAATACTGTAGTAAGTAGGAAACAGAAGCTATGACCTAGATCCCTTTGCAGATGTCTCACTAGCAATACAAGTCTCAGAGTTTGTAAATAGAAGATACGTCATAATTTAATCATGCCTGCCTATATGAGGGATTCTGAGGACATCATTAAAGATTTTATTGATTCTGCCCAGAAAACAACTTCCCCCTTGCTTTGTGTTAAGATTTCACTTTTCCTTCCTTTAGCCTCTTGATCTTCTGATTGACATTTTTAGTGCAGCTTGATTTTTACTGAGCAAGAGCTCTAATTTGTATGGATCTGATAAGATAATATGATGTCATATATGAATTCAACTAGCACAAATGTCAGGGTTCTCTTTTAAACTCTGAAATCATCATGGCTATGGTGAATTTGGGCAAGATAAAGCAGACATGGAAAAACATGAAGATCTGGAGCATCTCATTTAAAAGGCAATTTATGTGACCTTTATATCATTTTTTTATCTTAAAAAATTTCAACAAGATTTTTCCTAAGCTAGGAGGAGGCTGATTAATCTTATCTAGTAGGAGGTCAGGTTGTATACATACAGACTGTGACATGAACCAATTTTCTAATTAGAGGACAAATCTTAAATCTAAGACTCCAGAACATTCAGCAACCTTTTAAATGGTTGCTTCTCTTTCAGGTTACATAGCTACAAAATGTGGAAATCTAGCAACTACCTGAGGCATCTTTAAGCATGTACAGGTCACTATGAATAATATGGCAGGGAAAACTGCACTAGTGATATCTTTTTCAGGGCCCAACCAAGGAAGGTCACCTGCCAGAAACTATCATCCCAGAAGGACAGCTGCAAGAAACTGTTATTCCCACCAGGAACTACCAATCTGAGAAACAGAGCAAAATAGACAACCCAAGAAAAGTACATGAAAGTCTAAATTTTTAAGTTGTGGCTGCATAGAGACAAAGAAAGAAAGAAGTTTAGGCAGTTCACTCTCTTTCACTTTGGATCCCTGGCTCAGGTATGGTTCAAGGTTCTCTGTAAGCACAGGGCTAAATGACATCAGAGAGCTGAGCAATGTGGGAATTATCGCTGAAGCAAGCCTTCCACACTTTCTTGCTCTTGGAAAACAGAAAAGAAAGTCAGCCTTTTAAAACATGAATCCAGTGCCTCGTCGCACACAGAAGTTTTCATGATATCTATCGATGTTGACTGCTGAGAATGGTGTAATTTAAAGGGTCAAAAATGTATGCCAGCGTTCTAAGACGATAGTGCAAGATGCTATATTTTTAACATTTAGATAGCGTTCCAGCTTGCATTTCAAGTCATTCTGACAAAGTTTTTCACCTTTTGAATATTGCACACTAATGTTTAATCAAAATTTAACATGTAGCAGCACAAAAAGATCCCTGATGCTTCAAGTTAGGAGAATGATGAAGAGTGATTCTCAATTTTCCACTTTATGAGCTTGGAGAGATGGCTTTGGGTTAGTGCTGATGTATTTGGCACTGGATTATTTATTGCTCTGTGACCAGGAGCTTTGGGAAGATAAGGTAATTTGTAGCCTCTTCTTTCACATGTTATACTAATAATAGAATGTTAGTAAGTCAAAATAAGTAAGGTTCCTGCAATGTTTCAATGTTTGATTATTTTTCTGAAGTTTAAGAATAACTTTAAATTTTTTTTCTCTCTGTCATTTCTCTTTCTGTACCTCACTAATTGATTTCATAATTCCTGTATTGATCCTCCTACTTTAATATTTCTGTCACCTCTCTCATTTTTATATTTTGAATAATTCTCCTATTTCCTTGTGGATTTTACAAATTTCATATACCCAAATTTCTTCTTAATATATCATATTTCAGATTACTACTAAAATGATTCAAATGATTTCTTATTTCATAATACTTTAATTTCTCTTAGAGCTATCAAAAAATGAAGTCAGATCATTAAATCCAACTCATACAAATTGGATATCTTGCCTGATATCAAGCTTCACTAATAATTTCAAGGACACAAATGATCCAGAGGCATAGATAACACAAGAAGTTTTGGTTCTCAGGCATCTTCTTTTGGAATCAGGCCTGTGTGTTCTGGTCTAGAATAATAAATGATATTTATAAGTGACGTTCCATTTATAAATAAGGAACACACTTCTAATAGTATTCTGTACGTAAAAATTTCTCTCCTAAAAATCTACTTACTTTATTTACAAAGGAGATTAGATTAAATCACTTGCTTTCATTCTCTTCCCTTAATGTGACCTTCAACTTCACTGGTCAGGGCAGGTGGTTTAATTTTTCTTGCTCCAAATGCAGTGATCTGTAATCTCCATAGCAGAGGTATATGTTTTCCTCCTAGTCTCTCATTGCCGTTTTTATTCGGAGATGCTTTTGTATGTTATTTTATCACATAATCTTTGGCTTTGCAGTGTTAATGATTATTTCAAAACTAAGATGCTAAAAATCTGTGCTTTTGAAAGGATGTCAGTAAAGACGCAGATCGATGTACCTGGAAGATACATTCTATCTGGAAGCAACTCATCTTGATCAGATCAATACTAAACTTTCAAATACTCAGTTTACCACGTATGAGCTTTGGCATCTACCAAAATTGTATGTGGCTATATTGGAACACTAGCATTCTACAAATATCTGCGATAGTTAAACAATAAAAATCACTGTGACAAAGCCCAGTTATTGTTGAGGTGAATTTAGTGCTAAACAATTTTTTGTCTGTAAATGTAATAAAAGTAAAGAATAAAGAGTCAAGTCCTTATATCTCAGTCAGTCCCATGAAAATGTCTATACTCCAAAAAGAAGGACCCTGTATTCTATCATGTGCCCTAAATGGAAGACAATTGAAATGGCATTTTAAAAAATCCCACACTCTTACATACTTACTGAACTGTGCATCAAGAAAATTCACCTTAAGTAGCACCATTTAAACTGAAGAAAATCAAATGGACATCAGTTAAATAAAATGACCTTTCTCAAGAGAAGCCCTGGAAAAACAAAGAAATAAGAAAAATCCAGAAAATAAATGGTATTAAAAAGAATTTTGGAAAGAGGAAAGGTCCTGCTGTGGCTATGGCTCTGGGCATAATATTGTACAAGGACCTTGCTAATTTAGGACCTATTGGACCAATCTAAAGATCTTGAATGAATAGATTTATAAAACAAATGGCATTGTATCCAAAGATATTATCAAAAACTTGACACAGCTAAAGACCTATTTATTAAAATGTACCTTTAGCTCTTAACAAAGAAGGGGCTTCTAGCATAATATGACGGAGGGAAAGAGGTTCTACTAAGGTGGTTTATTGGCTTGTTTATCACTTCTGTAATGAAATACATGGACAGACATTTATACAGAAAAGTTTATTTAGCTCTTAGTTTGGGAAGGTGAAATTGCAATAGCTTGTTGCAGGTTCTGGCAAGGGCCACATCTAGAAGGTAAAGTCCACCTGGAGCACGTGCTTACATAGTAAAACAAGAAGTTAGATAAAGTGGGGTCAAACTCTGTCTCTTAGGACAGCTTCCTCTCAGGAAAACCACTCCAGAAGCTCTTTGTTCTTTTCTGAGGGCACTGCCCCCAGTAACTATGCATCTCCCACTAGCCCATCAACTATCATACTGACACTCAAGGAAACAAGCTCCCACCCCCTGAACCTTGGGAGATAGACCATGTCCAAACCATAACAGGTGATAAACATATGTATCACATAAGTTTTAATTCACATTTATTTGATAAAGACACAGTCACTGTTTCTAGTTTGAGTATATCTGGGTTTTGGCAAATTAGGGTTCAAGGTATCTGCAAGTCTCTGAAATTATTCAGACTGTCACCATTTACTAAGATGAACTAGACAGGTAAAATGATGAGTCTAGGCTTCAAAATTGTCAAGCTCATTCTGCTAAAGCAAAAGCAGGGAAAGATTGTAAAAAGCCTGAAAAAAGGAAAATCGATTATAATTGTATATAGATAAATGTGATACCATGCTATGGTAGGTACAAGAGGAAGAGCAAAAAGCAAAAAGTATTTGAGTGTGAGAATATATGGAAGTCCCTCACATTTTGAAGGTAGTAGGTGAAAGAAGGAGTTTCAAGAATGTATCTCAATTTCTTTCAATGAAGGTTTGGATGGAAAAGTGACATTTTCATAACAAAATGGAAAAGACCGCAGAAGAACATGTCCTGGAACACCACGAGCAATATAAAGAAAATACAAATGACATTAGACACTTGTTTTGAAAAACATAACAAGAAATCAAATAAATAAATTTTGTGTTATAGCCTATAATGAGTGGGTCTTATTTTTCTTAATCTCATAAAATTTACAGTCAATTTTGAGTAAATAAAAAGAAATACATAGGACAAAAGAGAGAAATTAGTGCCCAAAGGACAGAGGATATTGTTATTTTCAGTATAGAGGAATTGCTCAGAATAGTCTTGGATTCTTGATGAAAACTGTTGGTTTCACTGAAATTTATAGTATTTAGAGTTAATAACCACTAAAATGGAAAAGAGGACAAATATTTCTATACATTTACTGTAAATAAAGAGATGATTTATAATAATCACTATACATGGTAATATGCAGCTACTGCATAAGAAAGAAAAAGGTAGCCTATGCTTTGATATGAAAAAATAAATTTAAATATTTTAGAATAATATATAGACATAATTCAGGTATTTAATTTGAGCCTATAAAACAAATATATCTTATGAAACCATAAATAGCCCCATTGACTAAATAGCTGAGTTCAACCTTTAAAATAAATGTCTATTTTCATATTATTGAATTTAAAGTCAATGAAATGCATTTATTCATTAAGTTAGAACATGTATCACTGTCACAAAGCTCATAGTCCTGCAATAAAAAGTAAAAGTAAAACTTTTTATTTGATAAAATTATCAAATTTTATGTGTAAGAATATATATGAATTCTGCTAATTAAATTTTGTTATTTAATTCATTACAGTTTTTTTCATACTTGAAAGCATTATATTTCTTTTAACTTGTATTATTCTGGCCTATTCAATCTCATTTTAATTGATAGTTCTTACCATAATATGCATATAATAGAAGTCCCACTTACATGTTTCTCATATTTCACCGGACCAGTGAAGGATATAGATATTAAGAATTACATTTTATGTCTTATTTGGTTGTAGTTAACAGTCATATAAGAAGTGAACAATTTTTAATTATAGAAAATATAAATATTAATTATAATCCTGAAAATAAATTTAAAACTTTTATTAATATTTCATCAATTTCTAAAAACTAGAAAAGCAAATAAAAGTACAGATGACACTTTATTCACTCAATTTTCATATATAGAGGTATAATTTCTAGTTACATTTTTCTCATTTTTTTATTGCAATGATGATTTCCTACTGTTAAATAGAAAACAAGAGTAAAAGATTGTCTAATATACAGCTAACTCAATACTTATTAGCTCTTTTTCTGAAAAATAAATGATTGAATTTATGTTGTTTTATTTATTGTACAAAATTTCTCATGTGAAAATATGACTTACTTTGGAAGTCCAAAGTGAGCTTTAAATATTCCTTGATGTGCAGATTCACATTTTCTGCACCCAGCTACTTTTTTAATTGTTTTATTTGTTTTTTAATTGAGTTTATTGGTACATTTTAGGGACACAGTACAGTTACATTCATTATTGGGATCCTGTACCTTTACATGACAGGTCTTGGTTCTCATTTTTTCCCCTTGTCCCTGCCCTCCCTTCACCCCCTCCTCCCCTCCGCATTTACAAACACTTTATTTCCATTTTTTCAGTTTCTCATATTTTTTCCTCTCCCTTATTACCTTTCCCTCACCCTTCCCACTTTCCCTACAATTTTAGCCCTTTACTTCCTATTTCACATTATTAATTATATCATTAGGATCTTGTGTACTATTATAGCTTTTCACACCAGAGAAACTACTCGGTATTTCAGTTAAAGAAATCTCTGTATGAACATTAAAAATAGGGCATCCTAAAATAAAACTAAAAAGGAAAGTAAAAGAGAAAAGGCAATGATGTAAAATTAAAATAATCCTTAATTCTGAAGATGAAAATTGTCCCTGAATATATTTAAATTGCTTCTTCCTCTTGTAGTCTTATATTATTCTTTTTTTTTCATTATTTAGAGAATACTTTATTAGTTTCTATAAGTGACCTTACATATTTAATACAGTGCATTACCCCTGTACAAATGGGAAAAAAATAACATTTCTAGACCAATATGGCTGTTAATTACTATACAATGCCAACTCAACACAGTAAATTGGGATAACTTTTTCCAAAGTCGACAGCACCGTTAAAGTTTGCAAAAGTTCAGTATATGTGTGTGTGTATATATATATATATATATATATATATATGTATATATATGTATACATATATATATATACATACATATACATATACATATATATACATATATATACATATATATACATATATATGTATATATATAGAGAGAGACCAATAATAGCAGTATGTTATGCATCAATAACAGTAACAGCTTTTCCATGTTCTACAGTCATCTGAATAAAATTACAGACATTCAGCACACTCCATTAAAAAAACAAAAACAAAAAACAAAGAAAATAATAATAGCCAGAAAACAGCGAAGTTCTGTTGCTGTTGTGGTACCTGGCACCATTTCTTTTATTAGCATCTTAATCATGATCTGGAAAGAAAACATTCTAGAGCAACAACATTAAAAATAGCTCTGACAAAGCATGGTCACTACTACATATCATAAAGCAGGTACAAGATATTTTATATTCACAGAGGTATGATACAGTACTGTCCTACATCTATAATAATAGATTCAGTTTTGGTTTGAAATTTACTTTGTCTGCAAATAAGATTGCTACCCCTGCTTTTTTCTGGGCTCCTGTCACATGCATGGAGAATTGTTTTCCATCTTTTCACTTTCAGTCTATGGGCTTCTTTTTGCACTAGGTGTGTTTCTTGTATACAACATATTGTTGGATTTTGCTTCTTATTCCATTCTTCCAGTCTATTTCTCTTGATTGGCAAGTTAAGGCCACTGACATTGATGGTTATATCTGATATGTACTGACTTATTATTGTCCTGTTATTGGCCTTTTGTTGACTCTTTTTACTTTTTCACCTTCTTCTTCAAGCTACTTTTTAAAAAAGAAATAAAAGGGATCATATGATCATCTTCTCTAGTGAATGTAAGGATTCATTTTCTCTTACAAGTCAAATAACTGCAGCATGTTGATTTCTGGTCAATATGTCTCTCTGTTGAAAGCAAAAAGGGCAGAAGGACTACCTCAAATGAATAGACAACTACAATTTCAATCTGTGATGTGAATATATGCTGATTGAAAAACAAAGACAAAGAAGCTGAGCTAATTTTTCTCATTCAAGACCTGCTGTTGAGTTAGCATCCACCCCTTATCATTCCCATACCATATATTCAGAGTCTGGTTGGAAAATTCACATTGGCTATTCTATTATAACTCTTGAGAAAGCAAAATTACTGTTTGAAATTTGGATACTTTGAGATAAACAGCTTTTAAGCTTACCTCTTTATTTTATCAAATATTTAGGCTTTTATTAAATGCAACTTTCAAAGTGTCAGTTAAAGATTTTTATCTTTTCTGAATAATAAATTATAGTGTGATTGAGATTATTTTCTATTTTATTTATAAAGACCTGTTTAATGTAGAGATCCTGGAAGGCATCTTTGTGGACCAGAGAGGTGTGACTGCAGGGTAAACCCAATCAGGGCCTCACTCCAACACCAGAAGTGTGGGCACATCCATGCAAGCCAAAGGACTGCCCAGAAAAGAGCTGCACAGGTGAACAAGCTTCAGAGAGAGGCCTGCCATACCAATGATAACAGCCAAGGGCTAGCCACAAAAAGAACACAGACACACATGCAACAGCAAGAGGTTTGCCCCAATACCATTGATAAGACCCAAGCCAGAAGCAAGCACAGACAACAGGAACTGGATACACAGTACCCAGCCAAAGACCCTCCCAGACAACAGTTACAGAGGGGCTCCAGTGAGAGGCACACTTAGATATCACTGCAAGTGTGCATAGGCCCCAGACAATAGGTCAGTTCAGGGATATAGAAGGCCACCATTCTGAAACCAGGAATTGGTGTATTGGTGAGCAGCAGAATAAAGGCTTGAGCCTGTTGCTGAGAATTGAAGATCACTGGGTGAGCAAAAGTCACCTCAACAAAGGCACAGCAGGCTGCCTCTGTTGAAATGAGAAAACATATAAATAAGTCTCAACATCAGACTCCCAGATAACCTAAAGCAACCCCAAAGGGACCTGAGATGGAACAATTTGATATGAAACAATGTGGACTCCCTGAACTGGCAACAAAAGTGGACCTGGAAAATATGAAATGATAAATAATTTCTCAGATAACAGCAGAGATTGAACCTATTGTCCAAGACATGATTAATAAATCTAAATTAGAAACAGATTAAAAAACATAGAGAAGCTGAGGAACATGATGGTGTCCCAACATAGCAAATGGAATCCATAAACCACATGCAGACAGATGTCCAGGAGATTAAAAACTCCACTGAAAGTTTATGCAGCTGAATGAGCCAATGCAAAGATAGAATTTAAGATATAGAAAGTAGGATTACAATTAATGACCAGGAAAAGAGAAAATTTCTTAAAAATAGAAAGGGACTATAAATAATCAATCCAGCAGCTGCTAGATGGTGCAAAGAAGAATAACATAAGACTGATCAGAGTCAGTGAAGAAATAGGAGAGAGTTCAGATGAAATAATAAAAAAGTGTTCACATTGATCCTCAGGTCATTTTCCTTGCCAGTACCATGCTGTTTTTATCACAGTGGCTTTGCAGTATAGTTTCAAGTTGGGAATTGTGATACCCCCTGCAAAGTCTCTGTTGACTAGAATGATTTTTGCTATTCTAGGTCTCTTCTGGTTCCAAATAAATTTTTGGATTGTTTTCTCAAGTTCTGTGAGATATACTTGGGATTTCAATTGGGATTGCAATGAATCTGTATAGAAGTTTTGGCAGTATGTCTATTTTCACTATGTCAATTCTTCCTACCCAGGAGGAAGGGATGTATATCCATCTTCTTATATCCACTTTTATCTCTTTTTTCAGAGTTCTGTAACTTTCAGTGTAGAGGTCTTTTGTCTCCTTTCTTAGATTGATTCCTAGATGTTTCTTTTTTTTAATGTTATTGTGAAAGGAATTGTTGACCTAATTTCTCTCTCAGTGAGTCTGTTATTTGTGTACAAGAAGACTGTTGATTTTTGAGTGTTGACTTTGTATCCAGCTACTCTACTGAATCTGTCAATTAAGTCTAGAAGTCTTTTAGCAGAGTATTTTGGGTCTTCTGTGTAGAGTACCATATCATCAGCAAAGAATGATAGTTTAAGTTCTTCCTTTCCTATCTTTATTCCTTTAGTTTCTTTCTCTTCTAATTGCTGTGACTAATGTTTCTAGAACTATATTGAACAGGAGTGGTGATAGTGGACATCCTTGTCTTGTTCCTGATTTTATCATGAAGGGTTTCACTTTTGGACCATTTAGAATGATTGGCTGTTGGTGTGAGGCTATACTCTTAAGTGAAATAAATAGAACACACTTGAGTAAATACCAAATAGTTTCTCTGTTGTAAAAAACTGAAAATGTAAATAAGGTTCAAATGATATAGTTGATAGTGTGCAATAGGAAAAAAAATGGCTAAAGGGCAAGTGGGATCGGGAGGGGAAAGGGAATAAAGGAAAAGACACAAATGTGAAAAATGAAAACTGGAAATAAACCTTTATAAATAGGTAAGAATGAAGGGGGTGAAGGGAGGGAAGGGGTGTGGGGAAAAAACAAGAACCAAGACATATCATGTAAAGGTTTAAGATCCCAATGATAAATGTAACTGTATTGTTTGCTTTAAATATACCAACAAACCTAATGGAGAAAAAAAAATTGTTCATAGAAATAATGGCAGAAAACTTCACAAATAGGAGAAAAGAACGTGACATAAGTTAAGTGAGGCTTATAGGACTCCAACTAGACATGATAAAAAAAATACACACAGGCATATAATAGTTAAGATTCCAGAAAACCAACAAAAGAACAAAATTCTACAAGCACTTAGAGAAAAGAAACAAATCACATATAAGAGGAAGCCCATCAGAATCACAGCAGACTTCTAAACATAAACCCTCAAGTCAAGAAGAGCTTGGAGTTAAGTATTTCAAGTCATAAAGGAAAACAACCTCAAACCCAGACTGATGTACCCTGAAAAACTGTATTTCAAAATTGATGGAGAAATAGGATACTTTTATGACAAAGAACACCTTAGGAATATCATAAACACCAAACCAGCACTCCAAGAATTTAAACAATATCCTAGAAAAAGACAATGAGGATCATAACCCCAGGAAGCCTTGAAGAATGAGTCTATCAGGGATGACAAGAAATTGAATGAAAAGGGGGATAATCCAACAAAAAGAAAAAGTCATGATAAGGATAAGTCAATACATATCAGTTATAACCATTACTATTAATAGTCTCAATTCACCAATCAAAATAAATAGATTGGCAGAATGGATCAAGAAGCAAGATCCAAAAATATGCTGCATACAAGAAACACACAATTATAAAAAAAAAACTCATAGATTGAAAATTAAAGGGTAGAAAACAATTCTCCATGTTACAGGAACATTTACATCCTTGTAAAGGGAACAATCCAAGAGGAAGAGATGACAATCATTAATATATATGCAATAAACACTAGTGTGCTCAGCTATATGAAACAAATACAAATGGACATGAAAAATCATATAAGCAGTAATAGTAGTGCGGGATCTCAATACCCCACTGTCACAAATAGATAGATAAACTCCACAAAATATGCACAATGAAATACTAGAACTCAATCAAACTCTTGAACAAATGAACTTAACAGATGTTTGCAGACTTTTCCACCCCTCAAAATCAGAACACTGCACATGGGTCATTCTCAAAAATAGACCACATAAAGCTCATAAAACATGTTTAAGTGCAAAGGAATTGAATTTATCCCCTGTATATTATCAGACCACACTGTGATGAAATTGGAGATCAGTAACAAAAGAATCTTCAAGAATGTCATAAACACATGGAAATTGAACAACACACTTCTGGATAGAGAAAATTGAAGAATAAATCAGATGTTTCCTACAATTAAATGACAGTGATGATACAACATATTAGAATCTAAGAGACACAATGAAAGCAGTCTTACTACAGAAATTTATAGCAGTGAATATTCATATTAGGGAAACAGAGTGGACTCAATTATACAACCTGATGCTGAGCCTCAAGATTCTAGAAAAAGAAGAACAGGACAAACACAAACTTATACAAGAGAGGAAGTTATAAAGATCAGGGCAAAAATCAATGCAATAGTTACTAAAAGAACAATACAAAAATTCAATGACTTGGTTCTTTGAAAGAATAAAAGAAGATGAAAAATCCTTAGCCAATCTTATCAAAAAAAGGAAAGAAAAGGCCCAAATCCAGGCAATTAGGAATGAAAAGGGTGAAATAACAATGGACCCAGCAGAAATCCAGAGGATCATCAATATCTACTTTGAGAACCTATATACCAATAAGACAGAAAATATAGAAAAAAGGGACAGACTCCTAGATTCACATGAATTATTAAAATTTAAAGAAGATATTAAAATTCTAAAAGACCCAATATCAATCAATGAAATTGAAAACATGATTAAAAATTTACCAACTAAGAAAAGCCCAGGCCTTGATGGTTTGATTGCTGCATTCTACAAGACATTTAGAGAGGAACCACTGCCACTAGTGTTTAAATTCTTTAGTGAAATTGAAAGGGAAGCAATACTCCCAAATACATTCCTAGAATCAAGCATCACCTTGTTCCCCAAAGTAGAGAAAGACCCAACCAAAAAAGACAACTATAGGACAGTCTCACTAATAAACATAGAAGCAAAAATCCTTAATAAGATACTGGCAAATAGAATGCAGAAGATCATCAAGAAGATAATACATCCTGACCAAGTGGGATTAATCTAGGAATGCAGGGATGGTTCACCATATGTAAATCAATAAATGCAATGCACTATATTAATGGAGCCAAGGAACAAAACCATATGATGATCTCAATAGATGCAGAAAAATCATTCGACAAAATCCAACACTGATTCATGATAAAAACATGCAAAAAGTTGGAATAGACAGTCTCTACCTCAATCTAATAAAAGCCATCTATGAAAAACCAATAGCCAATATCAAACTAAATGGTCAAAAATTGAAATCCTTCATGCTACATTCAGGAACAAGAAAAGAATGTCCACTATCACCAGTCCTGTTCAATACAGTTTTGGAAATATCATCCAAAGCAATTAGACAATAGAAAGAAATAGAAGGAATAAAGATAGGAAATAAAGAAGTCAAATTGTCATTATTTGCAGATGTCTTGATACTCTATATAAAAAAAAACACCAAGAATGCCACCAAAAGTCTTTTAGGCTTAATAGCTAAATTCAGTAAAGTAGCTGGATACAAGATCAATACAAAAAAATCAAAAGCTTTTCTGCACAGAAAAAACAGACTCAGTGAGAGAGAAATGGCAAAACACTTCCTTTCACAAGAGCATCTCAAAAATTGAAATACCTAAAAATCAGCCTAATAAAATGAATCAAAGTCTTTTACTCTGAAAACTACATTACTCTGAAAAAAGAGATTAAAGAGGATATTAGAAAATGGAAATACATCCCTTACTCCTGGGTAGGAAAAATCAATATAGTGAAAATGGCCATACTTCAAAACTTCTATAGAGATTCAATGCAATCCCAATTGAAATCCATGCAGTATACTTCACAGACCTTGAGCAAACAATAAAAAAATTCATTTGGAACAAGAAGAACCTAGAATAGCAAAAGCAATTCTAGGCAATAAAGAGAAGATAGGAGGTATCACAATCCCTATGTGAAACTGTATTACAAAGCTACTGTGATACAAAAAGCATGTTACTAGCAAAGAAACACACCTGAGGACCAGTGGAACAGATTAGAAGATACAGAAACAAGTCTAGACACACTCAGCTGCTTCATCTTTGATGAAGGAGCCAAACACCCTCATTGGAGGAAAGATGACCTCTTTAATATATGGTGCTGAAAAAACTGGGTTTCAACTTGTGAAATATTAAAACTAGACCTATATATCTCACCATGCACTACACTAAAATCAAAATGGATTAAATATATAAATATTAAAACAGAAACACTAAACTGCCTTGAAGAGAGGTTAGGTAGAACCGTTGAACATCAGTGTAGGAAAAGATTTTATGAACAAAACCTCAGTTGCCTATGAACTAGCAAAAAAAAAAAAAAAAAAAAAAAAAAAAGG
>NW_022900936.1:22700657-22707278 GCF_012274545.1 Fukomys damarensis
AAAAAAAAAAAAAAAAAAAAAAAAAAAAAAAAAAAACACTGACAGTGTGAAGAGACAACCATGATGTGGGAAAACGTTTTCACTAGCTGTTCCTCATAGAAGGGTATACTATCTAGAATATATAAAGAACTTTAAAAATTCAGACCTCCTAAATTTAAAGACCCAATTCAAAAATGGGCATCTGAATTAAACAGACATTTCTCAGACAGTGAAGGAGAAATAGCAAATAAACGTATGAAATATTGCTCAACATCATTGGTCTTTGGAGATGCAAATGAAAACACTAAGATTCCACCTTACTTCAGAAAGAATGCCTGCAATCATGAAATCAACCAACAACAAATACAGCTGGAACTGTGGGGAAAGAGGAACCCTGCTCCTCTGCTGGTGGGAGTGTAGACTGGTGGAAACCAACATGGAGATACCTCAAAGAGCTAGGATTGGAATTCCCTTTTGACCCAGCTATTCCTCTGCTAGTATCTTCCCCAAAGAATGAAAAGAATCATGCAACAGTGATATATGTTCACCCATATGCATAGCACCACAATTCATGATAGCTAAAACTTGTAAGGAATATAATTGCCTATTGAGGGGAAACTGGATAAAGAAAATGTGTATTTTAAAATAAAATTGTGTACTACTTGGCCATAAAGAATGAGAGACTATAGACATTTATAGCTAAACTGAAGCACATTGAGGAGAGAGTCTTAAGCAAAATAAATAAGACACACATGTGTAAATGCCAAATAAATTCTATAGTGTGAGAAACTGATAATGTAAATAAGGACTAAAATGTATAAATAGATAATGTGAAAAGGTACCAAGGGGAAATGGAAGTGGGAGGGGTAAAGGAAAAGAAAGAAGGGAATGGAATTAATGTGAGAAAAATAAAAAGTAGAAACAAAGTCTTAGGTAGATAGGGAAGGGTGGAGGGATTGAAGGGAGACCAGGGGAACGGGGAAAAAATTAAGAACCAAGATGGATTATGTAAAGGTGCAAATTTTCAGTGATGAATGTCATTACATTGTATACCTTAGATGTATCAATAGAATTAACTTTTTAAAAAGATCTATCCAATGTAAAGGTAGTGAATTTTGAAATCCAACCAACTATTCAATTAAAGATCTGTATAAAACACAAATGTTTAAATTATTTCCTAAAGAAAATTGTTGTTTTTAGGAGTACGAAGAATTATTGAGGGAAAGGAAGCTTCTGTCTAAGACAGAAGGTGGACTTTAAAGTGGATTGCCTGCTCACCCCACTTTTCAAAGCTGTTTTAAAGAGCAAGGCATGTAGTGAGGCAGGTACAAAGTGGGACAAAACTATAAGACCCAATGGAAATTTACAAGGTGGGCATGAGGTGGGGCAAAACCATGCCCAACCATAAGATTACAAGTAGAGTCACCAAGATAATATTGATTAAATGGGGGGTCAAATGGGGGAACAAGTCACATAGAAAGCATATAGGATTTTCAGTAATGTTGGGGGTCAGGAATATTTACTGGAAAGGCTGGTTAAGACCTTGGCCCCCCACCCAAGTGATTGATACCTTTTTAGAATATCAATCACTGCTATTTATTCCCAAGGGAAGCAAAGGGTAAAGTAGTTTCTCTCCTTCAATGATTCTGGCCACAGTGAATGTGTCTTGATTATCCTCCATGTTGGCTCCTCCTGGGCTGGCCCTGTCTAACTGCCTTACAAGATCTAATTAACTTACCTATCTGAAATATTACCCCTCTGAGTACCCTTAGGGGGTACTTCAGTGAAGGGGAAAAGAGCAAAGAGTTTGGCAGCCTGTAGAAAAGAATAAACACAACTTTTAAGAAATTAGAGTATGCATAATCTAAGCATGACCACAGTAGAATGAAAGGATATGTTGGAGAGAAAGTCACACTTAGGAAAAAATCGGAAAAAATGGAAATAAAATGTTTGTAAATGGGGAGGGCAGGAGCGGGTGAAGGGAGGGCAGGGACAAGGGGAAAAAAATGAGAACCAAGACCTGTCATGTAAAGGTACAAGATCCCATTAATGAATGTAACTGTACTGTATACCTAAAATGTACCAATAAACTCAATGAGGAAAAAAATTGAAATAGTGATTGAACCTGCTGGTCTTAGATTCTTTAATTGATAGAGATTATCTGTAAATCTGGTATTCTGTCATAAGTCTCTCTGGTTTTAGCTGTAAGATAAGAGAAAATTTGAGGAACAAATTTTGCTGAGAAATATAAAACTCAAGCTGATCTTTGCAAAATTTTACCATAGTGTTTTCCTAATGATCCATAACCATAGTCAGCTACTGATAGAGCTGGAAATTGCCAGAAGGCAGTGACTGGAGCCCCTTTTTATATCTAGTTTTGTTATTATGGCATTATTTTATACCTCTTTGGGTTAATCTTTTCCTCTGTGTGTTTAAGACCAACTTAAAGTGAGACTGTGTCAATCAACATGAACCTCTTGCTATCTATCAGGGTCAGTTAAATCTCTTCAGGCATTATTTTGGAACCATGCATACAGCCTCTCAGCTCCTCTGTCTGTGTCAACCACAAGGCAGCCTTGCTTGACCATGTTGCTTTCAGTGAAAGCATGGGTGACTTTTCCCTCATGGTGATCCTCCTTTGGCACACAGTATATTTATGCTCTGGTGCCCAGCAATATCTCTGCTGAGGAGGTTGAGTGACTTACAAAAGATGTAGAATCTTTCTAATTAAAAGTTGACAATTTAAGATAACCAAAAGGCCTACTTCTCATGTTTCTTAGACCTTTAAGAATACATGCCCGAGAATGTCTTTACATTTTAATCTCCTATCTGATTGGCAGTCCAGTAGGGGTCTTGCATAGGTACTACTTGTGTTCCAGTAGAAACAAGTTATTTTTCTGGCTGCATCTCTTTTGCACTTCCAAAATTAAGGAAATATTTGTCTCTAAATGTAATATTACTTATTCCTCATTAAAAATCAATATTTAAGAGCAACATTACATCTCTCTCATCTAGTCCACAGGTTTGAGTAAGTATTCCAAAGACCTTAATGTAAATGTCAGGTTCATCCAAAAACTTTATTAGGTCTCATTTGATCTGTCCTTAGATCACTGAGAAAAAGACACATGAACACAGATAGTCCCATATTTGCCATTTACTTCCTGTAAGGGATTGTCTTTGATGGACATGAACAACTTAGCTAAGGATGGACATAGCCTTGTGGATGTTTTAATTATGGCTGGCCTAGATACTCTATCCTTATCACCTGCTGGTCAAGGTAGAAATTTGTCTTGGAAATGTTGTTGTCGGGTTCTAAAGAGCAAGGAGTAGACTCAGGCTTAGTGGTACTGAGTGTCTTAGTTAAGGGTGAGGTGTCTCATTACATTTACACTTGAACACAAGAATTACTCCTTAATGTAAAAAATAACTCAACATAAGATGATTTTGACCATTTTCTCTCTTACAGTGTTATTCTAATTGTGAGGTAGCATTATAGTATTTTCATCTGTGTACTAGGCTTTAGGAGGTATGCGCACCACAAGTGGGTGTAGACAAATGCTAAATTGCTCCTTAATAGACACTGAAGTAGGGTTCAGATATGGGCAATCTGAAATAAGACAAATGAATATGGCATCCCATAAGTTTCTGCTTGATCCCTGTGCTCCCTAGAATGTCCCCAGGGGTCTCCCCCAATGTTTTATCCACTCCAAGATAGGTAGGTACTGTTTGGAGAGAGACCCAGAGGGGAAAAAAAAGACTGGATTATCTACCCTTTACCAGCATGCAGTGCGATCTTATCATCCTCAGGTAACTCACATCCTTACTTCAGTAAGTACTCTCAAAGTACAAGTAACAATTGATTTCAGCTATAACAATCATGTTTAGAGAAGTACTACTAGCAAACCAAAAAATTCAAACCTCTGCTTTCTATTTTCTTGAAAGAGAGACAAAAATAGGGTACTTTTCCTGCAAAAGAGATAACCTCCAGAGATGGTAAGACAGAGATTCTGCCCTGGACCTTAGGGTACAGAAAACTCTGAGAAATTTATGTTGTCTGTTCTCTCTTTCAAATAACTTTTATTAGTAGCAAGACAAGGATACTCCTTTAAGATCCATTTTAAATTAACTAAGTATATGAAACTCATAGGTCTTCCTAGCAGCCAGAATCTACATATAAAGTCACCTTTATCAACTTCATAGGTGCACACATGAAGGAAGAAAAAGGCTAACCAAAATAGTCCCATATTCTAGCATGTAAAAACAAATTCAAATTACTGATAGCTATTTTCCCTAATGTAAGATAGTGTAAGATTTTCCCTAGTGTATCTTAGTCTGACTTTCTGGAAGGAGGAGTGGTCTGACTATGAGGGATTCTCAAATGAACTCCCAACAAGTTGGAGAAAAGTTTAGGGGGAGGTTTAACTCACTAGCAGAAAGAAAACATCCAAATAAAGTTCAAGCAGATTAAACATCCAAAAACATTACCATATAACATTTTATAAGTCCACAGTCAATGTTCCAAAGTCCATAATCTATTGGAAAAGGCATTTTTTGCTCCCCTACACACATAAATGATGAAGACCATGCCTAGGAGCAGGGGAGAAGATTCAAGTAGTTTTTAATCTATGAAAGATTTGGTTTTTATATTTGTCTAGAGGTCTGTCTGACTAGCAGTAGAGAAGGCAGTCCAAATCTGTAGCTCAATTCTTAATGAAGGCTTAAGAAAAGGCTCTGATGACATCATTTCAGATCACTCTGCGACAGAGGATACTTGATGATCCCTGACAGAGTTCTCCTTTCACCTCATGGAGGAGTCCAGATAGGGACAAGAAGCAGAGATTTTCTGCTGATTATCCAGATGGTCTGTCAGGAACTAGTTTCTTCTGAGAGACCTTTGGGTATCTGACAGAGAGTAGCCTTGACCTTGACCCCTCAGTTTCCACCAGTTTCACACAACCAGAAATCTGTCTCCTAAAGGAACCCAACTGCTTATCTGGTCAATGTTCCACCTGCTATTGGCATCAGTGGGAGTGGGGATTCACCAGAAAACAACTGGAGAAACCTGTCCTCTGCTTTGACAGTGGCAGCTGCTCTGAGGCAATTACTAGCTGGCAGAGTATCACTGTTTGTTTATAATTCTATAAGGGAAAGATAAAAGCCTGAACTACCTTTATCTGAGATGATTTCATAAGAAACCCATTTTACTACATTTCTAAGCAACTAAGTACAAATTCAACATATACAAAACAAGAATAAAATATAATTTTAACAAAAGACGATGCATAAGAAAAACAAGAAACTTGCAAACATTTAAAACACACAACTTAAAATTAAGACACTTTTGAAACAAAAGCCAAAATAAAGACCAGAATTTATGAAACAGAACCTGAATCTGTGAAACAAATGAGAGCCTATGAAACAAGTTGCAATCTGTGAAGAAAAAAGACCAAAGTTAGAACCTTTAAAGGAAAACTCTTATCCCCAACTAGTAATCTTGCTGGAAGACCTCCAAAATGATATAGGGGGAAGAGCTGTAACTCCCCAACTTGCTAGATATCTGAAAGGAGAGTTCATGTTCTCTAAAATCTAAGAATAAATTCTAGGAACAACAGAGGTTAAGAATAGGAAAAATGTATTGAGGGAAAGAAAGCTTCTGTCTAAGAGAGGCAGAAGGGGGACCAGAAAGTGGGTTGCCCCCAAAATTGTATTTCTTAAACATTGAATACTTGGCTATATAAAAGGTATAGCAAAGATCTTATTTCCTTTCAGAAATACATATCAGAAATATATACATGCTTCAGTTGTTTTCATGTTAATTAATTATGGATTCATGATTGGTTGACTCTATTGTATCATATTTAGGGTTGCTATAAAAATTATCTCAACAATAAAATATTTACTATAGTTTTGATATATTCTTGCTATTTGAGGTACTCACTGAATTATTCAAAATAAAGTTTCAAAAACAGAACCAGAAGAAACATCCTCTATATTTCCCATCCTTCTATATTTCATTTTGTAGTATTTCTAAAAGTCAAGAAAATAGACAATCAATGCAATGTGTTCTTTCTAAATCAAAATAGAAGTAAAAACTGGATTACTGAACTTGATAGACTCATTAAAATACTAAGTGCACTCCTACAGCAGACCTTGAATTGGTGCCCATTTCTCTCCTGCCCTCTTATAGCTGTATGGTGTTCAGAAATGAAATCTGTATATATATTTTGTGATTCTTAGAGAAGTTTTAAAAATTAATGGTATTTAATTTTAGTGAAGGTGTTGTATATGCTTTCAATATAACATGAGTCTGTAGTTGATGTTTGGGAAAAATTTGTCAAATAGTACTGCTTAAATGGTAGGACCATTTAGAGTACTTGAGTTTCCAACTTGAGTGAGATAAGAAAATAATGAAGAGTTAGGAACTGTTAGTTAAGAAGATTGGCACTTCCTAAGAAATCAAAGTACATATTATAATATGAAAATATTACATATGTACAATTCAAATAATGTTTTATTATTTGACTTCCTCCATGGCTTAGTATCTTTACTTGACATGGCGAAACGTTTCTTACTATGGATAAAATATGTCGGGAGCGTTTCAAGTGTTCTTTTTTCCACAGGTTTTTTTTTTTTTTTTTTTGT
>NW_022900936.1:22707527-22721127 GCF_012274545.1 Fukomys damarensis
TTTTTTTTTTGGTACCGCAGTCGAACTCGGGATCCTACTTGAGAGGCCCTTTCATAGGTTTTAATTAAGTGTTGTTATAAGAATCTGAGCTTGAATTTGGGTTTGATAATGTATGGCATTATTTATATGGACTAAATAGATGACAAAGGTAGTGCTATTGCTGATTCACTTTCTTCTGTTTCTTCATGTCTTTTGCCTCTCAGCAAATGGTGCTTTCCCAGTACTATAGCAATCTTCCTTTCAAGAAATTTCACTGTCATATGAGAAACCTAAAAGGCTCGTACATATTCATGACAAGATAGCAATTTAGTATCAGTAGATCTGTAAAAGCAGCAGACTAATGGAGAAAGAAATTAAGAGGTGAAGGAGAGCCTTAGTGGTGGAGAACCTGATTCGCTGTGAATCTGGCTCACTGTACTAAAAGGACAGGGCCTAAGCAAAGCTTTCCTAACATGTCCTGACATGATGACATGCCTTATTTCATGCTCCATTGAGAGAGAAGGAAGGAGTTCAGCGTTAATGTCCATTGTCACTTTTCTCTCTCCTGCTGATATGAAAGCCTTCATTACTGTGTGTAAATGCACTGCAGCATGCAAAGTAATAGTCTGTGGGTCATATTATCTCCTATCATTATCTGGCCTCTGAAATGGGTGCACAGTTTTGCTATACAAGCTCACTTTTATATTTCTTACTTTAAAAGAGTATGATTATAGATAGTATAAGTATGCAAAAGGACTTTCATTTAATGGAAATGTCACATATCAGTAAAGTTTCATACATACAGTTGTGATATGAACCATAGCATAGTTAGAACCTGGCTTTAGATGCAAACTATACAGCTCACTGGGTATGTTACTGTTGGAAAGCAATATTTCTTGCTCTAGATTTATTACCTCTAAATTATGAATAGGAACACTTTCCTGAAGAGGCTTAGCAAAGATTAGAAATAATGCATGTCAATCATTTTATGAATGCCATCTGATAGTTACTACTACCAAAGATCTAACAGGTTTATAAATTAGACAGCAGAGAAACAGAACTAATATAGCCAGCATAAAATAATGAATTCATTATGGGGATTAGACTTGCCAAAGAAATCTACAGTAGGAATATAATAGTGAAGAGAAATAACAACAACAACAAATACTGATGACATGAACATAAGTCAAAACTCACAAGGACAAATTAGACTTTTAATTCATCCATTACCCCCATGAATGGCTTGGATACAGGGAGCCTAAAGGAAAAGATGGCACCTTTGACCATGAAGTTAAAAAATATTGCCTTAGGACTTTGAGAAGACTAAAAAAAAAAAAAATATGGGGTGTGCTGGAGGAAATCTTTCCTTAGTTAACTCCAGACCCCAACAAGATAAGCCAGCAGGTTGGTAATATGCCTCTAACCCACAGCAGGTTTGTAATAACATGTGACCTAAACTACTGCTCATTCTGACCATCAGGATATGGTTGCTGCTTTACTTCTGACTTCCAAAATTCATGCAAGTTTCTCTTATGTTCAATTCTGACCAAGAACTATGAAGTGGAGAATGTACTAATAATTATAATTTTGGGATAGCTAACCAAACATAGTATAAATCTACTATAATATCATAAGGTAAATGGTTCTGTGGTAAGCTTTCCCAAATCTCAGAGATATAAATCAAAAAGAATTTGCTATATGAAAGTTAGGCATTAATGATGATTTTGAGGCAACTATATCCCATACACTACCATTTTCTTGGCTCAGTCTGATGGAAACCCTCCAATTGGAGCTTGTTGTCTTAGCTACTTTCCCATGGCTAGATCACGATATGTGGCATGCATAATATAAAGGAGAAGAGGGTTATTTTGGTTCACAGTTTATAGAGGTTTCAATTCATAGTTGGCTGGTTCCAGATCAGGGTGGCATGGCAGAGGGGCATCACAGAGGAGAGACAGTTCATGGCAGGGCAAGAAGGAGGCAAAGAGAGATCAAGGCAGAAAGAGGGATATGCACCCTTCCGGGCCACACTCAGAGTGACCCACTTCTTTCCACCAGGCTCCACCTCCCAAAATCACTCCCAGCTATAAATCCAACGGTGGACTAATCTAGTCATGAGTATCACACACCTATGATCCAGTCACCCCCTCATAAGCCCCACTTATGAGTGAACGAGGCTTTGTCAGAACATCTAGCTAGAAACCATAAAGCCTCTTGTCATAGCTTTAAAAAAGAAATAATATCAGACAATGCACTGTTCATCAAGCTTTTGTGCAGAAGATACATATATTATTCCTCTTTTCTATTCATTGACCAAGCAAATATTCCATCAAATCTGAAGTCAAGAAAGGGAAATACAATTCAGGAGGAAAAAGCAGATATTTTTGTACTATTGATACAGGATAGTCAACTCTTCCTGTCAAAAATGTTTGATGCACTTATTGCTGCATGTGCAAGTATACTCACACAAGACTACTGTGTAGGAACATTATGAGCTTGCCTCTGAAAGGTTTGTGTGCTAAAAGCTGGATCTCCAATGTGCAATGTAAGATGTGGTACAACCCTTAAGAGGTAAGAACTAGTATAAGGTCATTGAGGTGCTGCTTTTCAAAGAACATATTATAGCTTCTATAGGTCCCTGGTTAGTTATTGAGAGAATGGGTTGTTAAAATAAGCCTGAACCAGCCACAAGGGTCCTTTCCTGTATCCCAGAACATTGTCAGGCTGAGACAGGAGGAACACAAATTTGAGACCCATGAATCTATTTAGAGAGACCTGTCTCTTACAAATGAAAAGAGTTACAAGGCTATAGCCTAGAGTCCGATTGGCCCCTGGATCCCTCCCTGGCTCACCATCATCGTGCAGTTTCCATGAGGCCCTCATTCAAGCAAGGCAGAGCTGTCACCACACTCTTGAACCACCAAAATGGTGAGATAAAATGGCCTCTTTGCTTTGTAGAGCATCTAGCTTTAGATATTTCATAAAAGCAAATGAAGAGAGAATAATGCATACAATTTCAGGGAAGATAATGAAAATTTGATTGAGTTATGGCATCAGATTCAAGTCCAGGTTTCTGTGTTTTTATTTCTTTTTCTTTCTCCAACAACACACACAGAAAACAGGTACACACCATTCCTGCATAATGAGATGAAAATGAGAAACACTAGTCATAACAGCAGGAAGCTTAAATTCACTCCACCATGATAGTTCTAAACTATACAGGGAAAATGGTAATTTCTGTTACTAGGACTCCAGTCTCTTTCAACCAAGGATGTTTCCTAGTGGCAGTTTTCAGGGGTTATGCAGCTTCACACTCCGGGACACTCTATTTTTTTTGTTGTTGTTGTCTTATTTGACTACACGTGAAGAGAACATTATAGAAAATGTTCTTCATAGTAGCTCAGCAGTTTTCATAGCCTTCCTCTTAAATGCCATCAGGAAAGATAAACCTGAGATATTCCCAGGTAAATGAATGAAACTTGGAAACATAATGTTAGGTGAATTAAGTTAATCACACAAGCTTAAATATCACATGGTTTTTCTCATATGAGAAACAAAAGATAATAGAGCAAAATAGAAGATAGGAATAATGGAAAGTAGAGAGAAGTTCAAATGGTTACCAAATTATTTATTTCATTGTTTCAAAAATATTTTAATATATATGAAAATGCTTCACTTACAGCACTAGTTTATCTTAATTTGTTGAAAAGAACGTTTTGTGCTATCAGCTGTTATTTCTTCTTTGTAAGAATTTTTTTGGTATATGTCTAGTACTCTGAATATCTACTTTGAAGATAATGATACACATGTATTAACTACTTTTTTCTCTTATTATTTTGTTACAAAATTTCATTCTATTTTTTTATAAAATAAAAAAGTCCAAGGATCACATCATTGGTTGAATAATAGCCTACACATTTGCTGTCTAAGAGCTAAATGTCTATTCTTTTCACTGAGTCCTATTTCAATTAAAAGAGTTTATTGTTCACCATATAAAAAGGCCTGAAAGCCTGTTGATTTGATTTTTTTACACAAGGCTATGTTTTTGTTGGTCTTTGCCAATCAAACTATGTCTTAATTTTATATTTTAATATTTACAGATAAGATAAGAAGTTGTCCTCTACAACTCTGGAAGTCTCCAAATTGATGGACTCTGTTTTCATTAGAGAACAATTTCCCATGGATCTCTTTTGTACAAGTAAGACACCAACTGTCTTCACTCTCCCTTAACTTTTCAAAGATCTCTGCATTAACTAAGAATTGCAGAATACAATGTTCTCTCTCAGATCAAAGAGCGATTATGTTTACAGTCCACTGGACTGAAGATAAATCCTCTCTCTTCAGGAAAGAGTAATCATGTTTACCCTTTATTATAAAATATTTGTGCTTCCTTAGTCCAGAGTTCCTCTCCTGTAATGCACCCCATTGCATGTGCATATGAGATCTGACCCTCTTCTCATCACTTGGTCATAGTAAATGCTAAAAAAATGGCATAAAATGCTGCCACTCTGGCTACTTCCATCTGTATAACTTTGTTTCAGGTCCAGAATTCTCATCTTCTATCATCACCAACTCATGAAAAGGTGATGGATTAATTAGCTGGCAAGTAGTATATAGTCTCAGACCACTCAGACTTCTTAATATTTCATGTTACTTCTGCTTGCATCCTGGCCATGGTTTTAGTGAGTCCACCTTTTATGGACACGCTTGTACTATGTAGTTGAGAAAAAAAAATTGCACTCTCCTAATATTTTATTTTTTCTATTTGTTGGCCTGAAGTTCATCTAGCACATAGTTTGCCTTCAAAGTAAATGCAATTTTTGGTAATTAAGTCACATGGGTTTATGTTTCTTCTGTCATCTAATAAATTCCTCATTAAGATATGGCCCTTCACCAATGTCACATGGTTTTGTTGTTTAATGGGTTACCCATTGCCAGTATTAACATTTTTCCTGATCTCCTGAATTCATTCCAAGTTAACTTTCACTTTACTTCCTCCAGAATGTCTTAATATAATTATCACAATTTCTTTATTTTTATGTATTTACCCAACTTTAAATATCATTGCAGTAGAATTTAGTGAAGGGGCAATGATTAACATCTCTCATTTATAAAACTTGATTCTTTGGTCCTATTAAATCTTCTTTATCTCTTTTCCTGGTTTAAAAAAAAAAAACTTGGAAGCAAGATCCTTGCTTTGGCTAGCACTACTGAATAGAAAAAAGAAAGTATGTCTGAAAGATACCAAGAGTTTTACATTTTAACTCAATTTTCCAGCAGAAATTTTAAATTTAACTCTGACTATAGATATATCCAGGCTTTCATGAACTATACTAAAGAAACCATAGTAGCAATTAAACTCTGCTGTTTGCATGATGCAATAGTAACCTTTCTTTGCTACTTTAAATCATCTAATTTCAACTTTCACATTCTTTCATTTTCTACTTTGCTCTATGTGTTTCATTCATTAAAAGTTCATCATTTCACAATAAATTAAAATTTTACATTTAAAGTGCAATTAAGGGAATTACTTATAAAGTCCAAAGTATAAATGCAATTATGAAATAAAAATAGAACTAGGCAAAACTGTTTTTTTTTTCAGCTTTAATTGAGGCAAAACTGCTTTTAATAATGATTGTGAGACTGTAACAAACTCCTGATGCTCTGATTTAGTGTTAGTTGCCTCCAAACCTCTTTCCCAGTCTGTTTCCACTGTGGCAAATCAGACGGCCACCCACATTCCCAACACATATGCCCTCCCACTGCTGCTTCTTTTACATTCTTTGATGGCTCAGTACCTCTTTGAAATGTTGAGCCTGAGAATTTTTATTTTTATAAAAGACCTTTGAACTTGGCTCTCTCAGTTCCAAATTTTACTTTTCCTCTGAGTCACCTTCCCTGTCTCTTGAATGAGATCTTCCCTGATTGTTTGAATCTTCCCTGCTTAATACATCTTTAATCATACCAAAGGACTACTGGACTAGAGTTATGCATTCTAATATCTGACTTTGACTTGGGGAGTAAGTTTATCTATAGTTCAGTGAGGCAGCGACAACACTGATAAACAGAGAAAAAATAAAAAAGGTGTCATCAGCCACCGTAGGACTGCTACATACGGAAGCCCTTCCCAGCTCAAATTTTCCAGAATCTTGAGAGAGTTTCAAGTCCTTGATCATTTGCTGGAACCTAAACCCTCATTCATGGATAAAAAACACACAAAGCAAAGTTCTGAGAACAATTTCAGCAAGTTTGTGGTGCTCACTTCACAGTCTATGCCTGGGGGTCATGAATCTTGGATGGAGTGAAATTAAGTGGGGGCAGATGGGGGAAGATCTGGCAAAGGCACCCTCCACTGAGCACTAGTTGAATCACAGGAGGGGTGGTTACAATGAGCATATCAACCCAGTTGGGCATCTTTGAAGCTTTACAAATGGAGCACTTTTGCAATTTAGCTGTCCAGTTAACAATGTGAATAAATGAAGGGATATTTCAAAAGTCTGTAAAAAATGTGCCTGGACCTCAGGACAAAATTGGATTATGTAGGAAATAAAGGATAGCTATGGTGTATGGGCCTGGGAATCTGTTCCCAGTATCCTTCTGATTGTTCTATGAAAGGGCTTCTTAAAAGAGCCACCTCTTAGAAGAGCCAACGAGTAATGGTGATGCCCTCTAATGTTTCTGTCCCCTGCCAGTATCTGGGTGAAACTGAGGTCACAGAAGCAGGAGAAAGTCACTTTCTAGAAGGTTCCAGTTTCTGGAAGAAGGCTCTGTACACCAGACGGTCCACTCAATGTTGCCTGAGCCCACCGCTCACAGACCTGTGTCTGGATGTGGAGTGCTCCAGAACGGAAGGCCAGAGTTGGTCCTTTCTTCCTGCTCTTTCCCTAGGCCAGCTGTGTGCACAGACAGTATAAGCCTGCGTGTGCCCATCCACCAGGAAGCACAAGCTTGGCCTTTCCTGAAATACCAAATGATCTAGCCTGAACTCTCACCGAGCTAGATTACAGAGTAGGTCACTAAGCTTCATGCTTGCTCTGATCTCCAAACCTCCAGACAGAGGCTGAGAACACTGGTTTGCCTGAAGTTATCATGTCCTGAGAATGTCTGAGCTGGCCTTTGTGGGGAGAGGCCTTGCCATCCCATATTCAAACTGATCATTTATTATTATAAATCATATGCATATATACATATGTGCATATACATATTTTACCTTCATTTCATGAACAACTATATTATAATTATACATTTTATGCAGCTGAATTGTTTATTTCACCATTTGGATTCATTCAAAATGAAATAAGAATTAGTTATTTCCATTCTATTTTCAATATAGTAATATAGCCTGGTTAATAGCATTATATTCATGACTACTTAAATACATATAAAGAGCATAAGAATCATTTCACATTGAAATTAAGGTTAAAAGACATGAAACATTTTAAGCTATCTTTTGAATAATACATGATTTTATAAAAATGAAGTGCTAATATGCTTTCTCAGTGGCCTTGATTATCAAAATGTGTTTATTCTGTATATACATCATCTCACATTTTTTTATCATTTCTAATTAATTATTCTACTTCATGAAAACTTCAAGCTGGTTTTCCTCACAAAGAATAGCAGCTTTGTAAATCTCACTTGAATCTATGACTCCCTAACACTGCCTTACTAAAGAATTTCTTCCTCCACATGTCAAAGTATACTTTTAATAATACAGTATCTGCTAATTTTTCATTTATAATTCTTTCTAGTGAGGGCAAAGCTAAGAAAACAATTTCTAATTAAAGTGACAGAATGTGTTTTCACACTCCTACGAGTACTTCATCATCTGCCAAACTCACTCTGGAACATTTGTTTTTTATTATTCATTACTTAAGAATGAGGTACATCAGAGCAACAACTTGGGAAGTGTAAGCAAAGTGGTATTCCACACTTTGACTTTGGAAATTGATTTTAATAAATAAGGCTAGTTGGTAGTTTCCACCAATTTTACTGTAGATTTTTTGTTGTTGTCATTCAAACATTTGTCAAGATCCACCTCCCAAAAGAACAATCAGAAGAGAGGCTGAAAAATAGAGTTCATGTTATTTGGCACTCATGTGCCTGCTCACCCCCAGACACAGCAACATGAAAGTGCACATGCTCCTGTAAGCCCACCTCAAGGGCCCTTCTCACTGTGCACTTTATAGCGTAGAATCCTACTCACAGAGCAAAAAGTGATCCAGCAGCTGCTTTTCTTGTCCTAGTACCCCACTGTCTACCAGACTTCAAATAATTGCGAATGTATGACAACTCCGTTTTTGTTTTCTTCCTACAAGATATTTCAGATCTATATATTTTCTCTTTATTAAACTAGCTGCTTTCATTTTTCAAGATAAATTTGATGTCTTTTCTTTCTATTGAGGGCTAGAATACAAGGATTATAAAGGAAATTTGGGGGCCAAAAAAACTATATCCTATTCCAATAGAAAATATATGCTCCATTCTTAGCAGTCAACTATGTAACATTGCACTTGTTTCTTGACTCAGAATATGAAAATAGTTATAAACCTCACTCTCAGAGTAAATGTAAGAATTAGAAGACTTAATACACAGAAAGCATTTTAAAATTTCCAAAATTGTATATTGTCTTAGTCTTTTGTAAAAGAAAAATCATTACCTGGATGAATAATGTAAATTTATTCCTCACAGTTCTCAGACTGAAAAGTTCATGATAAAGAAAAGGGCAGGTCAGTGTCTAAAAGGGACTGTTGATAGTCTGTAGCTGTATCATCTTGCTATATCCTCACATGGCAAGAAGGAAGGAGGGAGCTCTCTGAGGTGTCCTTGTAAGCTGTCTAACATTATGCCTGTGGGATTGAGTGTTATAATTTGCTTGCTTTCAATGGCCCCAGACTCTTAACTTCTGATCAAACTGAGAATTAAGATAGCACTGAAGGAATTTTGGAGGATGCATTCAGGCTATAGAAGTGTAGGTACATAATAAAATAGCTACAATGTAAGTAATCAATTGAATTTTCTCTTAAAATGAATCAATTCTGCACCTACTTTGCTCTTTTCTGTAATTTTTATTGTAGTCCTTTTCTTTGAACATCTATATTATAACCTTGCTTTTCTGTCTTCAGAATCAGAATCCAAGTAGAGCATATTGACTCAGGCTAAAATTATTCTGACTAAAATGGAAGAGAACATGTGCAGTTAATTAGCAATGATAAAATGAAAGGAGAAAGAACATTCTAAATAGTTAAATAAACAAATTCAGGTTTGCAAACTTAGATCGTAAAGAATCAGTAAAGAAAAATAGTTTGTAGATGGGGAGGGGATGAGGGGGTGAAGGGAGGGCAGGGATAAGGGGAAAAAATGAGAACCAAGACCTGTCATGTGAAGGTACAAGATCCCAACAATGAATTTAACTGTACTGTATACCTAAAATGTACCAATAAACTCAATTAAAGCTGAAAAAAAAAAGAAAAATATAGCCTTGCATTACTAGTTCAAATCAAGAAATCTTCAAAAGGTTTATTTTATTCATTGCATCATTTTATTAATTCAGAAATTAAAAAAACAAACAAACAAAACAAAAATTTTTTTAAGAGCCAGTCATTGTGGCGCAGGAGGCAGGAGGATCACTGTGAGTTCGAGACCACCCTGGGCTACATAATGAGTTCCAGGTCAGTCTCAACTACATAGTGAGACCCTGTCTCAAAACAAACAAACAAACAAACAAACAGAAATCTTATGTGTTCCCATCCTCTTGATTTTTAGTTATTTTGATAGTATCAGGCACATGTTTTGTAAAAGTAATTGCCACATGTACTTAGTTCTACACTTTTGTCTAAAGTTGTCAACACTACTTCTATACAGAAAGATATTCATGGTAAGAGAAATAACATAACTTTTAAATATTTTGTATTAAAAGCCAATATCCAAAGTATGAAAGTGGACCTTAGAATAGTTTCATATATTTTTCACCTATTCAATAAATATTATTATGCATATTACTTATCAGATTCTGTGCTACAGAGGATATAAACAATTAAACAAGCGTCTGATTTCAGAAAGTAGACAAATTACTACATGAGATAAATGAAAAGTATTTTAAAATAATAGCAATATGAATCAGTGTGGTTAATATTGTTACACACGTTGGGGTTAGGGGAAAGGAAAGAAGGAAAAGATAAAATATAAGAAGAGGAAAACATGGAAACGATGTCTTTGTAAACGGGAATGGTCAGAAGGGTTGAGGGAGTAGAGGGGGGTGGGGAAAAGTAAGAACCAAGATACATCATGTAAAGGTACAGACTCCCAGTGATGAATGTCATCATATCCCACGCCTAAAATGTACCAATAAAAAACAAGTTTAAAAAACGAAATTAAAAACAACATAATGTTACACACGTACATTGAAGAAATAACTTTATATGAGGAGATCAAGGAAGCTCAAAAAGCTGCTATGTTGAATTTGTCATTTTGCAATCTTGCATTTCTTGCTTGTATTTTAGAAGCCACTGCATGCAGCAGGCTCTTTATTTCAGTCGTGTTTAACAAGTGGTAAACTTCTGGGCTCTCACTATCTGAATTGTTCATTTTCTAAAAGCAAAAAAACCACTGATTTTATTCTGATTTTTCTTATCATATGAATAAATATTTATGAGCCTTGATCATGTTTCCTATGACCTCCTAACCTCTATTTTTGACCTACATTTGACTTCCTATTTCACTCATTGCATAATGTAGAATAACAACACTTGTCCCTGGAGATTAGATGTATGAGCACGTCTTCATACACAAAGTATGAACTTTCTGTCATCATCTTCAAGCCTTCATTTATAGCAATCAAGGTCAAAGTAAGTTTACCAGACTAAGGGAGAGTAGCGGATGAGATTCTATACAAACTCCTGCTTGCATTATACATGAGTGAGTATACTTTGTGGAATGCTTCTCACCTGTTCCTGTAGTCATTAAGACTCAAATATCAGCATCACGTCTTCTCTACGCC
Source organism: Fukomys damarensis (assembly GCF_012274545.1). Classification (NCBI taxonomy): domain Eukaryota; kingdom Metazoa; phylum Chordata; class Mammalia; order Rodentia; family Bathyergidae; genus Fukomys; species Fukomys damarensis. Next base: position 22,718,506 of record NW_022900936.1, read on the forward strand.
CATTTTACTTGATGCATTCTCTTACTCCCCATATTTCACGTGTCGCTCACAGACATAAATAGGAACTCATACATATTCATGAATGGTCATGAAAGCAGGTTCCACATGCCCTGAGAAGGGCTTAAACTCTCTGAAGTTATTCCCTTACTGAATCCAGACTACATACATGAATTTATTTTAATTAGTTTTATGGTGATGTATCTAAAGTAAGGTTTGACAGATTTTAAGATGAGAAAATTGCACATATTTTTATGCATATCTGTCCAATAGTTACTGAATTCAATCCAGGTGTTATATAGATATATAAGTAAATTTATTTCAAACTATATCAAACGGTTTCATAAACGTAAGAAATGGGCATGCATCTTATAGAATCAAATTGCTCAAAATGTTTTGCACACCTCAAAACATTCAAAACTATATTATCAAACAGAGTTTTGAGCATTATTATTTATTTTCTAAGCACAGTGGCAATCGTATATTAGAAAAAGAATAATTTTTCAGACAAATATAATAGTTGTGGTTAGAATAAATGACCCTAGAAAATTATTTCATGGCATGTTAATATCTCATAAGGATATATTTTTTCTAAATAATATTGTGTGTTAATTATTCCTCAGAGGTTCTCAAAATTAATTCTAAAGAGTCTATTACAGTGTTCTAGTGATAGAATAGTGGAATCATCTTGCAATAAGTACAGATAATTTTATGCTGATCATTTGACTAGCTATGCAAAAACAAAAAAAAAACCTCAAAGAAAATTTTCATTTTACTTAATTCTTTGTTAAGATTCCCTTAGGCTTTAGTTTTTGGAAACTGTTCAAGGAATGATAATTTTCTTACTGTATATGGAAAGTGAATAATGTTTTAAACATTTATTTTATGAAAGGAAATTCTTAATGCCACTTTCTAATAAGCAATACACATTTTAAGAAGCAATACAAGTAATATAGAAAAATTACCCTTTTAGTTATATCTAAGAAATACAGCCAAAACAAACTCCATATATTATTATCATATGCACTTTTAAATTACAATTACTTTACTCAGTATGTTCTTTTAAAAATCATAAATGAGATGCAGAAACCCAAACTCATATATGGAACCCATAAAACAACAAAAAACATGCTATTTAAGACTTTCTTTCTGGGCCAGGGATTTAGCTCAGCGGTGCGGTGGCCTGCCTTGCAAGCGCAAGGATCCGAGTTCAATCCCGGTTAGTACACAAATAATTTCATTGAATTTTTGTAAAACCCAAAAGCTTCTTGGAAGATGCATGATGATGGCACCCACATGCCTTGCCACAGGGGTATATCTGACAAACATTCAGCAAACAGATGGCTAACCCTCTGAATGACATTATTCATGTTACAGAAAATGGCTTTCTGATGATCATAATGTAGCACCTGCTCTGGCGTTGTTCTTCTAAGGGAAGAGGAAAAACGGGATTTGGTGAATTTGTCAATTGCGATATCAGACTTGTTTGCTGGTGGCCTTACAAAAAGAGAATCGCTAATCAGTAACCAACAACTCTTTATTGTATAATGACTAAACCAGGAATAAAATTAAATTTGTCAAATTATATATTTATATGTAAATACACACACACACACACACACACACACACACACACACATATATATATATATCAGTGAACAGAAGGATTTATGTACATGCTGGTAGATGATGAGGAATTATTTTTCATTAATACACAAAAATAGCTAATGAATAAATTACTACTTATGTTTGAAATGAAAAAGACATATGACAATGTTCAGTCTCATCCTATATACTTTTTCCTAATTTTCTAATCTTATTCCAAACACTTATTGCAATACTTCACCACTTAGACTGGATGATTATTTTATGAGTCAAAGATTTCTCATAAAATATACTTCAAGTTAAATTATTTTCCCTCTTCTTCTCATATAAATGCATTTCTGTTCTGTCCTTTCAATTAACAGTAAACTTCCCCAGTGAAATATAAACCTATTTACTTAGAATTCATTATCAGCAGTCATGAAATATAGTTACTCCCCCTCAAGGTTCACCTCTCTCCACTAATCGGTGCTTATTCTGTTACCACATTTTCAAAGTTAACCTTCTCCAAAGCTTTAATCATTGAAATTCTGTGCCCTGGCTACTCTATCATCGATTATTGCTTCTCAGATTTATTGCTCTACAATACTGGGTGCAACATCATCACCCACAATACATCTGAAGAAAGAATTGTTCCCAAAGACTGTGAACCTAATACTGCCACCAAAGCCTGGGTATAGTGAAACTGCAGTTGATGCACCTGCTTGTTTCATTAGCTGAAGGCCATCAATAATCAACATAAGTAGATTGTGTTTTTGCTCTACCACATTAATTCAAAGAGTATTTCATGGTGTCTTTCTAGCTGAAAACAAATCCACTGAGTTCAGAGAGGCATTTTATTATGGATGCATTCAAAGACTTACACCGAAATTTAATAGGGACTTTTCAAATCATGTTTTATGTATTCTATATAAATAAAGTTTAAAATGATAAGCAAAATTTCAGTAAAAGTTACTCCCTTTAATGCCACTTAGAATTTTTTAAACTTTATGTCTAAAGTAAACAAAATAAGCACTTAATATA
>NW_022900936.1:22722116-22770020 GCF_012274545.1 Fukomys damarensis
ATATATATGAAGAAAAATATACCATTTTACTCTTTTCTAAAACCCAGGGAAATTCGAGAAAGAAAGTATCACTCACAGCTCAGCCATGCAGATGATTGGCCTACTTGTGACTGAATGACAGAGGGAAAATGTTGAATGTAATTTAATATCCATTAAAGTTCTTTATCATCTTCTCTTAAGAATATGTATTTTATATTGCCATTGACATGCAATATGTAAAACATTTTCAAATCTTGTTTAAAGGAAATTTATTTTCAAAGACTACTTTACATTTTAACAATTAAGAAACATGATACTAATTGGAAAATATTAGAAGGAATATAAGAATTTTGAGACAATGAATTGGGATTGTGGGGTAGATATGTGCTTATGGACAAAAAAGTTATGTTTATGCCAATTTTTTAAGTGAAAGATTGATGGCTAACTATTTGCTAAGAATTTTAAAAGGAATGAACAGTCTTTAAGATTTTATATTTCTAAATTAGATAAATTAGGAATTTATTTGGCTACCTTTAATATATTTACTGGATAATGTTCTTAGATAAGTGAGATTTTCCTCTCACCCTAGCTTTTGAGAGATATAAATATAAATAGCAATATATATTTGTATTCAAGGAACAACGTTTTACTCTGAACAAGGTTGGGAGTGTCTCAAAGGAAAATCATTGTTGATGGCAACTGATTAAATTTATCTTAGAACTAGGGTATGTGATGCTATGCTCTAAAGTATAGCATAATTTTTTTTGTAATATTCATTCTATAGTTTTCTGTGTTGGAACACTTCTAAAAAATTGAACACTCTCAGAATCTTTAAAAAAAATGATTTAGCTCATTTAGCTCATTATAATAGCATTTTATTTGGGTCAGTCCTGGTTAGCAAGTTTAGATTTCATTAGGAGTTTCCAGGCCTAATTGCTTATGGATTGATTATTAAGCATATAGATCTACTTTTAGTTTCCAATGATGCAAATAATATAACCTCAACTTTCTTTGATAATATAAAATATTTCTCTAAAAATTAACACTATCCTGAACATATATTAATCAATATGGCACATTTTAAAGGACTGAGATGTTTTTCTTCAGAAGCACTTAGCTAATGTAAGTCTAGTATCACTGAAACCAAAAGTGTATGTATATTGTCCTCATCCATCTTACTGCTCATAAGTTTTTACTGTCTGATAATATTCTCACCCCATTCCCACATTCAGTAGGATTATTTTCTACATTATGTAACCCATTAATATGGGTTAGAAGTATTGTATCTGTTTTCTAGAAAGTAGTAAATTTGTTAAACTAATTTCAGCCTTAATTAATTTCACCTTCCCTCATCAAGAAAAATCTTACTTAGATAAGCAAAACATTTGTCTGCTCAAATATATTGTTTTCCACTCTTCAAGTCTTAGCTCAGTCTCTAAAATATCCCAAGTTGGTTTAGATTTTTGTCCTCCTTGTTTTCATTAGTAGTTTAGTTTATACACCAAGTGCTCTCAGATCGTAGACAACCAAAAGTAATCCTTATCAGATGGAGACTTGTCCATTTGTTTTTATCTGTAATTGATTACATTTTATTTTGTTTTTCAAAAATTGATTGGTTGACTCTGCTAGAGTTGCCAAAACAAAATGCCATGGCTCAGGAAGCTTTAAACAACAGAGATTTGTTTTCTCACAGTTCTAGAAATGTGAAATATGATATCAAGATGTTTTTATGATTGGGTTCTGGGGTGGGCCCTCTTGTTGGCTTGGACACAACCTTTTACTCACAGTCCCCATATAGAACAGAGTGACTTCCTATGATGATGAGGGCACTAATAACTTAAAATCATGACGGCCCATCTTCATGACCTCCTATAAATATAATATTCTCAGAAAAAACTCATCTGCAAATGTTATTACACTGGAGATTAGGGCTTCAACATAAGAATTTTCAGAGTTGTGATTAATTATGCAAGTGAAACCTTGAAACCTTGAAAGTAATACAAAATGCTGTCCCTATGCCCATAGAATAGTTACTCTATTTCTTCCCTCCACTAATTTTGTAAGTACATTGAAATCTACCAAGGGAATCCAGAATGATTAACTATCATGCTATTAGTTATACCTATAAGGTAAACCTTATTGAGAGACAAATTGCAAAAATATATTGTATAGTATTAATTTCCTTACTATATCTTCTTATAATTCTTTTTATTACGTCATGGATTCTTCATTTTCCGGGAAGAACTTCAGAAGTTTCAATCTAGTTTTTGGATATTGACCTATCATAATTTTCCAAAACTGATTCATCTGTTTTTTTAGATCCAGAGTTTTTAATGTTCCTAAATCACTTAAAATTTACTTTTAATGTCTCTGCACTTACTAAAATAAGAGTCTCCCACATATTCCTACATATATACAGTAATTCCTCTGTTCATGAATGTTTTTGTTCACAAACATTTAGATTCATGAACAGAAACATTCAGCAAAATTTTGCTTCCGTTGGTGAACTCCACATGGGGTGATGAACACGATCACGGCCATCTTCCCAAGAATTACGGAATAAATTAAGTTCATGAACCATGGTTCCACTGTATTGTACTTTTTCTGTTTCTCTATTTTGCTTAGCTTCCTCTATTTCTGCTGCTGCAACCTTAGTTCAGATCATAATCACTTTGTTTGCTTCAGTTACAACGATGATCCCTGCCTAGTACTCTCTCTCAACTCTTCAGCACTATTATTTCTTTACATAACATTTAGAACTACTAAACAAAGCAAATTAAAGCAAACAGAGAAGGCATGGATTGAATCAGGCCAATGGCCAGCTAAAACTATTTCTATGACTTCTCTTTGCCTTTACAGCCCTGCAAGTTCTACCTGTAAATACCTCTTAGTCCTCACCTTAAACTACTCTTCTCCACCCCCTTGCAATGATATTCTAGTTCAAAGTGACTGTCACTACACATGCTTTTGCTTCTTCATGCAGTAAGTACACTGGCTAGATTTTCAGAATGTTTCATCTCAACCTAGGTGGAGCTTGTGATCTGAGCAATTTGACAGGTGATGTAATGTTGTCATTGAAAGATAAAGACACTGAATATAGACTACCTACACTCTCATCCCTTCTCAAACTTTCACTAATGATATGGATTTGGGCAGGTTATTCTAAATTTGTATTGCATTTTATTCACATGCAAAACTGGAGCTGATATTACCTATGTCAAAGATATGTTGTAGGAATTAAATAAATTAATATATGTAATGCCCTTAAAACCTTCAGTGAAGCCTTTTATCTCAATATAATGTCTTTGATTAATATATTAGTAATTTTAATAATAATAATGATGATGATGATGTAAGTACAGCTAAATCCAATAAATCTAAATTAGTTTCAAGACCTCTCTGTCTCATTAAGCCTTTTCTCATTTCGTATAATGAAATTGTGATTGTTAACTTTATATCACATTAAAATATTAATTAAATATGCTTTTATCTATTTATTACTCTGTAGAGCTCACAATTTCTATAGTCCAGTCAAGTGAGCACTAGATCTCTTGGTTCATCACTGTATTTCTAAGACAACTGAGCAAAAAGACCAATACCTAGTTATAAATGAATGAATACTGTTGAAAGAATTGAATTTTCATTAAGCAATTGAGTGAAGCAAGATTTTGAGCAAAAGATGAGCTCTGCCTGGTAGGACCTAGAAGATACTGCATGAATCTTATAGGAGTGGCAAAAGAAGACTATTTGTCAGGCTCCTGGTTTTGAACTCTCAGATAAGACAGAAACGTGCAGATTTAGTGAGAGAATCCAAGTAAAACAGCAGTGAGTGAGCAATGCTGGTATAAGCAGCATCTGACAAGAGGAGACAGTAGGTAATGTGTAGGACACCTGTTAATAGTTCACATAAGACAGTACGATCATCTGAGCTGTTTGGTGCTGGGGCAGGTTTAACTCACATGTAGAGAATGAAGCATGGAGACACAAGTTAGGAACTACAAAACAGGCCTGAAATTTTGTCATAAGAGGTAAAATATAGGCTCACAACTTCAAACATATTCCGAAGATTCCATAATGTTACCAACATAGTGAAAGAATTATGATTCCTTAAACGGAAAAAAAAAATTTTTTTAAACTTTACTTTTAATTTTCCTATAGCTGCAATGAGAGATATTTTAGACAAATTTTAAAGAAGCTATGCTATACACACTGATAAGCAAATTAGACAGACTTTCTGACATGAATAAAGTTACCTTTAATGTGTGCTTTGCATGATGATTTCACTCTGTTTCACTTTTTGTCTGATTCTATTTCACTTAAATCATTGCATTTTTTCTTTGCTCTGCCTCCTCTGCCAAACAGTTGATCTTATTTGAATTAAAAAATCCAGCTGTTTTAATCAATCTTTCATGTTATATATGGATTTTTAAAATAAACTGTCAAGTTCAAAAACTTGTGAGATTATTCAGGTCCTGAGCTAATTCGAAATCTGTTTGTCACGATGTAGCCGCTTCCATTCCTATGAAAATACTACTTCACTCTTAGTATTGACATTTTTCTCCATTTCACAGTTGGCAAAATTAAAACATAGATTCAAACACTACAAGAAAACACCCATTATATTAATGCAAAACCTCAAATTATCCAAATTATAATCATTAATATAATGAATCCACAAACAAATTCTAGCAGTTTATGTGGCATGCTGATCATTTTAATTTCTATAACTTCCTTGGGTTTCTCAGTTTTCATATTTCTAAAATGGGAAATGTTATGCAAAAATATCATGAAGTTTCTTTGAATTAAACCACACTGCTTACATGGCAATAAATAAAAATTTTAAAATAAGCCAGTACAGGACATTAATTTCCTTCATATGTTAAAACATTGTTTTAAAGCTAGAATACTTATACTTTGCTTTTCCTTAACATACAATGCTTATTATTCTTTTTCAATTATATGAAATTATAAGAAACTGAAATTATTTTCTAGTGTCAGGCAATTATATTTGATATGATAGAGAAGCTTCTGTCAAAATACTGCACATCTAACTGGGAAATAAACATAATTATCCATTTTCAACTTGCCAACACTCCTGGATTTGTGAGAAAAACATGTTTTGAACATAGTCCTATGTTAAAACTTTTAAAGAAATTAGACGTGACTTTATAAGCTCTCTCATCTCTGAATGCACTCAATCATATCATTAATGCGTATTAAATTAGTATTAACCTTGTCCCTACCACATATAGTTTTATGAAGAATGATACCGATACCTTTCATCTAACTGCACCAATACACTTCACTGTAGTGACATAATTAATAGACTACCATATTTATGAAGGTGACATTTCTCATTTGTTTTGAACTCTTGTCTTGAAATATGAAAATGAGAATAAATTACCAATATCAGGATTTTAATCCAGAGTGGTATCTAGTTGGCTGTTAAATGGAACAGCTTTCTTTCCCTTAACAGCAATAAAATAGAAAGCACTAATTGCCCCTTTTTATAGGTGCAATTGAAGCTTAAAACTCCAGAGACAGTGTAAGCAGTAAACTACTGTTAGAGTCTATTACACCATCTGCACTTTGAAATTATAGCTTCCAAATCAACACACAAACATAAAACTTGGTTATGCTAAGTATCTTATTCCAAGTTTTGAAATTGTTTATTAACGTTCTCTAGGGACCCTTAGTAATAGAAACAAATTTTTCTACAAAAAAAAATCAAATTCCAAGCCAAATATATTTTGCATAATTACAGTTTCTTAAATTAAATGCCAAATAATTTGTAGATCCGCTTTACAATTTTAAAGGATATTTTTAAATGTTTTCATCTTTTGCTGCCTTTTCTGAGAATGTTAAGTTGCCTTTTGTAATATGTGAATATCTAGAATATTTTTTAGCAGTTATGCACCACTCTTTTCAGAATATTGGCCAAATGTATTAAAAATTGAACCTATGCTTTGAAACATTGTTTATTCTAAATATGTTCATCAATGCAAAAATAAACCTAAGCCTTTGAGGAAGATACAAAATACACTTATGTCTTTTGATACTTCTAGCACTAATGTCCGGGCCTCTGGCCTAAGTCTCTTTGGTTAATATTCGAGCCTCATTTAAATTTCCTTTAAATCTTCATAACAGCCAAAATATTACCAACTTAAATATGTCCAAAGCACCTGAAATGGAAATAGCAAAATGCCGTAACTTTTTTGCCAATTCATAATTAAGTCCTTCCTATTTGGGACAGGACAAATAATGGACGTGGATTGTCTACTTTCTTTCTTGGGCATAAAGTAAATTTTTGGTAAAGTCTAAGTGGCTCATGCAGATTGTAAATACTGAAAGTATTTCTATTTGGAAATTGGAAATGGAAATTCAATTGGAAATGAATTGAGTATACTTTTTCAAGAATGGAAGCGAGAGACAAAGACAGAAAGAGAGAGTAAAAGAGAGGGAGAGGGAGGGAGAGAGAGAAAGAGACAGAGAGGGAGGGAGGGAGGGAGGGAGAGAAACAGAGGGAAAGAGAGGGAGAGAGAGGGAGCGCAGAGTGACAGAAAGAGTTTGATTTCCAGGATGATGCGCTCTGGAGAAGATGCTAAAGAAAAGTACAAGTCTAAAGTAGAAATAAAGGACAAATAATACAGGAAATAAAAATATATATATTATCTACAACCACGAGCACGTAGAACAATATAATGCACAGATGCAATTGGTTGAGTAGATCTGCAGGAAGATTTTGAAAGCATTCTTTGTATTTTTCTTTCTTCAATGTAAGGAGAAGCAAAATTATCAGCCAGAAGATTTTCATGTAGGATTGAAAGTTTATAGATAACAAGTTAGGTAGTGAATTAGCTGTCTAAGAAACCGAAAGAATGACTGAACCAAAGAAATGGAAGTCTACAGCTGGGAGCCATTATAGGGTACTCGATGCAAAGAGTCGTCAAGGTAGAGTGAGACCAGACTGCCTTGTTGAGACTTATTCTCCCATCATCCAGAAGTAAATGAAGTTTATTTAATGAAGTTGTATCTTAATCCAACAAGTACAGTAAAATAGGAATATAGATACATGCAAATGATACATTTATGAAATTTAAAGATGAACCATGGAGGTTAACACATGGGGCAGGTACAGCATGTGTTTTCAGAACATTTGGGGCAGGTAATTTCAAAGAAAATGTAAAAGTATCTTTGAATTTTAGGTGCTGGTAAGGTCTTAATGACTTGATATTATAGAAAATGTTCTAGAAAAATAAGAAGTGGTATTGAGAGAGTACACACATCAACGATTCTGTAGTGGGCCAAGTCACAGTTATTGTTAACAACACCTAGGCCAACGTAACAAAGGAGGACAGAATGGTAAAGTGATATTGATTGAAGAACAAATGCACCGGAGGGAAGAAAAAGTGCAGACACTGAGTTTCAAGTTGATTTGAGGGATGGCTGATATGACAACAGGACCGGAATTGCAATAGCAATGGTATCGAGGAGGATGACAGTGACTCCGGCACAGAGGCGGTGTGTTTCCGGGGAGGGGAAGGCGGTCACCAGGATATTGGGGAGATGACTGAGGGAAGGTGGGGTGATGGCTAGTGCCCGAGATTAAAAGCAGTGGGAAATGAGAAAGGTCTTCTCAAAAAGAAGAGGTGTTCTCTGTTCGTTTAAAACAAAAATGGTTCGTAGGTATGTGCTACAAGGTGAATATAGTTATTTCTGTACTTTTGAAATACTAAGTTTTTGAAATGATGCCCTTATATCGGATTTTTTTTTGTGAAATTTCTAAGGGTAGAAAAACCATTTTAACAAAATAGCTTCCAAGTCTATATCAGTACAAAAGAGTAATGTAGGCATCCCTGTCTAAGCTTAGAGAAATATTTCTGTAATTAATTGTTTTTACATTTTTAAAGTAAAAATTGCTTGTCAGTCATTAATCAACTGTTCTTTAATTAAAGAATTCAAAACTAATTGAATAGGCAGCAAAGAATAAAAGTGAAATCGCACAGAGATTTGTCCTCAGTCTTGTGGGTGTTAAGGGTGAAAATAGTATTCAAATGTTAAGGAAATATTAGATATGAATGTGAACTTATTATCACGAAGCTTTCATGTTGGAACATTCAAAATTTACTGTAATTATTTCACTGCTTGTGTTTAATTTCATCATTGAATATAGTTTCCTAAAAATTCATCATAATCACCATTTCTATGTAGTTGTAAACATATACATTCAATTTCTTTAAAAAAATCTCTATAGTCTCTTTGTCACATTTTGTAAATGGTGCTAAATGAGAAAATAATTTATCTAGTAAATATTAGTGTTCAGTAGAAGAGTTCTTAAAACTTAGTGTTACTAAATTCACTTTGATACTCTTTTCTAACCAAATTTTAAAACTTACTCACCCAAACATTTCAAAATTAATTCTATACTTTCTTTGGATGATTATTGAGCTACATTTATATTTGCTTTTTCTAGCACAAAATTATTTTAGGTTAAATATGATAATACTGTAAGACATTGACACACAGCATCCTTTCCTTTAGTCTAAGAACACAGTGACCCATATAATCACCTCAAAATTTCTTAAACAATTTGCTGTAAAAAATAGTTAAGTAATGGTCTTGTGCATTAAGCTTGCCACAAGGTTATATTAGAGACAAAGCAAATTAGAAGTGAAAAACATACAGAATATAAGAGCTTCTGCATGTCGTAAATGGAGGGCAGTACCTACCTGTCTAAGAAGCTGAACTAATCAATCTGAGAGTCTTTGAAATTATGAATGTTATTCCTTTCAGCATGAACCTTGGCACTTTTTCAGATTTTAGCACTGACATTTCTGCCTCATAGTCATTTAACTATAATTCTTGCTCTCAGTAATAAATAGACCCCTGGGATAAAATGACTCTCCCTGAGCATTCAAATTAATTTGTAGTTATTCTAAGTCATTGTGCGAGGGAGCCACTGTTGAATGTTTCTTGTGGATTTTTTTTTTCCAGAACAACCCAAGGTGGGATCAATTCAACAATTGCATACTGAGTGTCAATTTTGTTCAAGACCCTGGATACAGCAGGGTAGCAAAATGTCTATAAAAACATGTCTATGTCTTACAGAAGCCTAGAATCCCCTTTGGAGCTGCTGGCAAACACAGTTTCTGTATCACAACTCCCATGTCACTTATCCATGCAAGAACTAAGCATTTGGTGACTCATACATTTATTTAATTCCTGAGCAGGGAAAATTTCTACTTCAACCACATTTGAAACTATGCCTTTCACATAAAGCAGTGCATTTGCATATATTTTTGAAAGAATAAGTGAAAAAAAAAAAAAGGTTGGACTCCCTCAGAGGTACATTGTGACAGAAAGAAAACACTTAAAAGATGGATCAGGAATTTCTTTTGGAATTGACAGCTGTGGAAGGAAAGGAAGGAGTTACACAGGCAGGGCGAGTATCTGCGTGCTGATACAATTTCAAAGAAATGTTTAGAAAGTGGTCTACGAGGATCTTTTCGGCTGAGATGACACTTTAAGCCAACTGAATTTGGGGTAAAAAGTTCATTTGCTCATGTTGCTCAATCATAAGTGCAGGCAGGAGGGAGTGTGTTACACCACTGAATCAAGCTGCGTTTTCACCTGAAGGAGTCCTTGAAGCTAAATGACATCTGAGAGCTGTCTGTATTTCTGAAGAGAGAAGGAAAGAAAGAAAGAGAGAGAGAGAGAGAGAGAGAGAGAGAGAGAGAGAGAGAGAGAGAGAGAAAGAGAGAGGGGCAGGGAGGGAAGGAGGAAGGAAGGAAGGAGGAAAGAGAGAGGGAAGGGAAGGGAAGGGAAGCCCACTCTATCCTTTTATCCTTGTCTGGGACACTGGTATATATCACAGCACACATCGCAATGAATAAAATACTTTGTGCTTTCATGTTGTTTTCAAAATGCTATTTTGGAAAATCCCGGTCCCAGTGTATTGTAGATGACCACCAAAGGTAAAAAACTCCATGAGACTGAAGGAAGAGACAGACAGATGCAGAATTACAGACCGCAATTTACTGGGACCTAGAGACAAAATGGTGGATGGGAGCAAGACAAGAAACATCACGCTTCAAAGCCAAAGGAAGAGGTTTGTGTGCTAAGTTTAAAAGGGGCCAGTGGGGCAGTCATGGCCAACTAAAATGTACTTCATTTTATCAAAAACTACTATCATGCCCATCATCAGTTTAAAAGTGGTCTGATGTTAGGGGTCTTCACAACATGCTCAAAAGACTCTCAGGAGGACTTTCTCCTATAATGCTGGGGCTGCATGCAGGATCAACAGCAATTACAACCAATATACCTATAGTTTTGTCAAGAAGAATCCTTACAGATGTTGACAGATAAGCTTAGTTTCATAGAGATCCAAAAGAAAGAAAGATAATATATGCATAGAAATATGGAGAAAGATTTCATGAAGCCATTTTTTCTAGGGTCAGATTATATGTAAGATGTACTCTGAATAAAATGGATTAATAATTTGGGTATGCATCACAGAGAGAATCACTGATTAAATGAATAACATGAAATAACAGACAAAAATGGAAATAGGAAATCTCAGAAGACAAGAATAGGATAGAGCCAGGGATGTAGATTAGGGCCCCATGCCTGCCTGGAAAGCACAGGTCCTATGTTCGATCCCAAGTACTACAAAAAAAAAAAAAAAAAAAAAAAAAAAAAAAGAATAGGGTTTATCATGGTGAATATCATGAATGACAAGTTTACTCACTATTTTTTCATTTTTCATTATTTTAATAGAATAACATGCACTATATTTCTTCAAATATATTAAAATATCAGATTAATAATTCAATAAAGTCCTTTAATTGGAAGGATGAGAATTAGCATTTGATAGGGATAAAAAGTAATAGAAGGGAAGTGAGAAATTTTAGAGGTGAAATGTACTGTTACAATTATATATGCATGTACAAAGCAAGAGTGTATCCAAACCCTTTTTATTTTGGGAAGTAAAGATCATTTGTGCCATGAGAAAAAAAGTGATATCAGAGTCCAAATCCCAGGTCCAATTTCCAGAGGTCACATCTTGATCTGCGGCCATAACTACATCTAACCGGAATGGCAGTCCTGGGAATTGGTGGCTCAATTGGAACCAGGCCTGGACCAGTACTTCATTAGTAGCATAATCAGTGCAGGTCACACCTGACTCTGCTAAGATTTTGACTTCTAGACCTAACTGTTTAAAAACTTGCTAAATCTCTATTTGCCTCTCCTATATTTAAAGCTTAATTTCTGCCATGAATTAAAGCTATCATTTAGTTTTTGTTCCATTTTTATACCTTTTTGGGGAAAGTATTCCCATTTTTACACTGTTTCCTGAAATCTCAAAGTATCAATATGCTTTGGGAGATCCATTTAATGTAGTAATGGATTCTCAAATAGAACCTGGCATCAATGTCTGAAAGAGCTTCTTAGCTAAACAAAGGAGGAAAGTGGGGAGGATTAAAATCATTCAACTGTTTTTGATCTCAGCCAGCTCCAACTGAAGAGATTCCATATACTTTTTTTTTTCCTCTCTCATTGAGTTTATTGGTACATTTTAGGTATACAGTACAGTTACACTCATCATTGGGATCCTGTACCTTTACAAGACAGGTCTTGGTTTTCATTTTTCTCCTACCCCTGTCCTCCCTTCACACCCTCCTCCCTTCCCTATTTATAAAAACTTTATTTCCATTTTTTCATTCGCTCATATTTTTTTCTTTTCCCTTATTTCCTTTCTCCTACCCAGCCCACTTTCCCTACACCTTTAGCCCTTTTCTTCCTATTTCACATTGTCTGTTATACCATTTGCATCTTATTTATACTTTTAGTTTTTCACACCAGAGAAACTATTCGGTATTTACACATGTGTGACTTATTGATTTATTATCCCTATACTTTTACCTGTGTGACTTCCTCATGCCTTTCTAAATGCACCATGTGTCTTGTCTTCTACACTTTCTCATTGGTCTATTTTCTCTGCCAAAATCTTTTCTTTGCTTCTTCTGCTGGCATCTTCTCAGCTTTTGTTTACCTCATTCTATAATTCTATCTTAACTTCAAATTTGATAGAAAAGCATTTTACTTATATTTTTGGATTGGGTTTCTTTTCTATATGTTTGAGTATACAACTCAGAAGTTAATTGTTTTTGATCATTTTGAGCTGAGTAACTTTTTGCTAATAGCCTTAAGAAATCTCTAAAACAACAAAGACAAACTCTTTTTTTTTTTTTTTTTTTTTGGTACCGGGGATCGAATTCAGGTCCTTGTGCTTGGCAGGCAGGCCACCGAACCACTGAGCTAAATCCCTGGCCCAAGACAAACTCTTATAAACACATTAGTAAAGAAATATCAATATGATGTATACATCATGTAAAGGTACCAGTTACCCAAAATGTACCAATAAACTTAATGAAGAAAAAGAAATATCAACAAATGAATCTTGATTATCTGAGGGCCACCTATGTACTTAACTGCAGGCACTAATACTACAGGGAATTTGACACTTCCATGGTTACTGGCTGAACTATGAAGAAACTAGACAGGAGTTTTCATCATTTATGAGCTGCAGTGTTTTATGACAAATTTGACTTTCATGTTTTGGCAACGATCTTCCATGAATTTAATGGGTTGTTTTGTAGTATAGATTGTCAAAAACATTGGCATGTGATGACATATTTGATTATGAACTAAAGATTTGGAAGAATCATTGCTAATTGGGGAGATTATCTCTGAAGGTCTGATTCTCTGAGCACAGTTGACAAAAGAGTGAAAAGCTTACTCCAGAAGAGAAAGTGAGAGAGAGATGCACTTTGAAATAAGGCCGTAGGCCACTATCTTAGTTGAATTATACCTTTGCTCAGAGGCCAAGACACCAGTGTTCTCATTGGTGTCTGAGCCTCTCTTAAATAGAACATATGATTCTGGGGCTGAGATGGGCTGACTACTGGCCAGGAGTCAGGAAGAAGAAGTAGGGGGACGAACAGGGATCCAACCACAGCTGGACTTTCAGCTGGGTGCAGTTGCTAAGGCCCTGGTGCATTGAGGATGTCTCAGATTTCAATGTACAGAAATCTGCTTCATTTCAGTATGGTCCTGATAACCAGTCTCTCCTGGGTTGTTCTCATGGCTGGGAACATCATTGAGGAGCAAAATTTGCACTGGATTTTAATGCATTTGTTAGTCAGACTTTAGAAACAACTTTTAAAGGTCCTGTTCATTTACTCCACAACAGAGTCCATCAAGGGATCAATATAAAAAAGGACCAATCATAAAAAATCGGTACTCAGGTAGTTTCACCTGATGGGCAACTACCTCTGCCTGTGTTGGGATCAGTTTCCTCAATGAAAGCAGCACAGATTAGACCAGAACCACAAAATGCTCAGTGGTTTGTGTAGGACCATCCATGGGTTTGCTGAGAACAGGAGGCCGTTTTCTTACTTTCTAAATTTCATCTTGCCTCCTTAATAGACCCAGGTGCTCTGATTAACCTGGACGATCTTCCAAAATTATCTTGAGGCCGATTACATATTCCTTTTATTCTTCTTTTAGTTTGCATAGAATTAAGATCCCAAGCAGTCCACTAGGCACAATATTTGCATCTTTATAGAGAAGTCCACAGTCTCTAAACTGACATTTGAGAATTCCTGTTCTATGTTACCATGGGTCTAGCACATTTCTGCTAAGAAGCAAAACTTTATGGATTCTCAATAAAGCTTTCTGTTTGAAACCCAGATATGAAGTTTCTTGGGTAGGAAACCATTGAGAAATTTAATTTTTCCCTCTATGAAGTAGAACTAAGAAAAAAATTTGCATAGGGAGAGTGTGAACCTGAAATAAGATTGCTAATATTTATGGTGGGAATTCACAAGTGCTAAACAGTGCAGATATACTGGTCAATATTGTTCTCTCCCATCAGAAGACGACTCAGGAGCAGGCTTCATGAAAACTACAAGTAGGAGAGACTGGCTAGCACAAGGGAGATGAAGTGAAAAATTACATGAATTATGATTCTTAGAGCTAAGAGAATAGGGCAAGAAAATTAAAAGTTAATGGTTGCTATCATAACTTTTATTTTCTTGTCCTATTCCCTTAGCACTTGATGCAATATTTTTCATTTTTTCCATTTTTAATAGTTACACTTATCACATGTATTTGTTTTTATTCCTATTTACCATGTCTTATCGTTCTGGGATAAGGTAGGATAGTAAGTGATACAAAAAAAAATAGTCTTTTCTTGATATAGTTGAAGGAGTAGGATTAGTTCAAGGCAGAAAGAACTAAGTTTCAGAAAGTAGAGTGGACAAATAGCACAGGGACATCTGTGAAAAAGAACAGAGAGGAAAGCATTAGCTTTAATGTAGAAGTCATTAGTAACTAAAAGAGAAGCCTCTGCCCCAGTCAGGGCGGTGGGGTGCACAGCAATGACGCGAATTAAACTAATCCTTGACAAAAGATTTACAGCAAGCATGCTTCATACTGACCATCCTGTGTGACTGAATTAAAGTGTTTTGAATTTGTTCAGACTAGAAGTACATTTGATCCTAAACTGTAAGCAGAACTGAGCCTGTGGAAAAAGGTCAAAAAAAAAAAAAAAAGCAGACATATTAGGAGCCACAGCCAAAGAATTTAATTTGTGACCATGATATCACTTGGAATTACTTTTCCTTTCTATTCATTGCCAACTGACTTCTATCTTCACTCAGAAAGCTGTCTTCACACCCAATGTAAATTTAATGACACCACAGAAAATATAACTCAAAGAACATGTGTTTTTGATGTAGCCTTGGCAGTGTGACCCCAACTCCCGCACTGCCCTTAAAGGAAGCCATTTTATAAAGCTGCCATTTCTGGATTCATTGCAACATGCTCATTTTCTTTATCAAGATTCCTCTTTTGTCTGTGCATACACAACTAATAATTACGTGAATCTTCCTCTAATAATTATTCTGTATGTATTCATGGGTATTTTTCTTCATTAAGTCCTTATGTCTCATGACTTAAATTATAGATATACTATTTCATTATAGAAAAGATGGCTTATTCCTCCAGACATATTTTTGTTAGTTAAATTTTGGTGGGAAAATAGTCCAGTGGCAAATTATATGATGACAGTGTCTTAAATTTTGTTCCACGGAAAGTAAATCTAAAACAAGTGATTGGTTTTTTGCAAGGAGTTTATTTGGGAAGTAATCTCGAAGCAAATGAGAGAGTACGGAGGTGAGACAAGTAAAGGAGGATAAGTAATAAATGGGACATTAAAGAGCCAGTAACCACTGCGGGTAACCAGGGTTCAATGCCACTGAGACTCTGCATTTAAAGTATCTCAAAATTTTCCCCTTAAGGGATTCGTAAGTGAGATGATTATTCACTAACATCCATCCTCATTGGATGAGGGCTGCGGCTGCATCATTGATCCCTTGGCATTTGCAAACTTCCCTGAGGAGAGGCTGATATTGCTCATGCATCCAAAGGAAGCTATTAGGCAGAGTAATACAAATGCACACCCTTGAAAGGTGCTAATACATAAGAAAACTACGCCAAAGTTTCAGTTGTCCTCTGGAATGGGTTAAGAGGATTTGAGTGGAATCCTGAGTGCATCATATGAAATCTATACTTTTCAACATTTAGATCTTGTGACTAAAATTAAATTCACTCTGCCTTTTACTGATTATGCAGGATAATGGATGATCATGATCCCTAAAAACGTAAGAACTACAATAGAAAAACTAGTCAAATTAAAGTTCAACCCTAAATAGTTAATCATAAGAGCAAAACTGACATTTATTTCCTCTTTCTGCAGACACCACTTAGATTGCTTTCATGTTTTCCCAACCCTGCTACTGATCCAAATTACTTTAAACCTATAACATAGGGTGTTCTGCTTGTCCAAGTTCTGATAAACATATCCATCAGGCCCGGTTTCTGTCATTTTCTGTCTTTTGTTCTCTGGGCATGGATTCATCATAAGGTGCCCAACAGAACACCATGAATGGTAGGCATATCCTTTCCTGCTCATATAATACATTTAGGTTCACCTAATGAACATTATTAAAATTTCAGGAATGCTAGGAATTACTCTTCCTTAAATCTCACTTTTAAATCTCTACTTGAGCAACATGAAAAGGACAAGATGATTAGGGGGAAGCCACCCACGGCTACATCTTAGAAATAGTATGAGGTTTTGTTGTTTTTGTTTTTGGTTTTGGTTTTGGTTTTGGTTTTTTTGTTTGTTGGTTGGTTTGTTTGTTTTTTGAGACAGGGTCTCACTATGTAGTGAGAGTCACCTGGAACTCACTATGTAGCTCAGGCTGGTCTTGAACCCACAGTGATCCTCCTGTCTCAGCCTCCCAAGTGCTGGGATTACAGGCGTGGGCCATCACGCCCAGCAAAAATCATTTCTTTTTTTTTTTTTTTTTTGGTACCGGGGATTGAACTCGGGTCCTTGTACTTGCAAAGCAGGCACCAAACTGCTGAGCTAAATCCCCGGCCTAATATGAGTTTTTAAAAACTCACCAAGTATTCTAATTCAAATGTGAAATGGCATGAACCATTATATATTTATGTTTTCCATTTTTCCACAACACAGCATTGACATGAATCACAAATATTTACACACATTTTGACCAATTCCTATGTTCATTTTTAGGACTCTTGTCACTACTTCCCAAATTTTATAAAAAGAGGCAAGAGTGTGTCTAGTTCCCAATTTTCCTCTTTTCAGTCCTCTAAACTCCCCACCAAGAAAGATACTTGCAGCTGTTCACAAATCTTTACACCCCTCTCTCGTAAGAAGCATCATACTCCAGTCAGCAGCTACTGGAAAGATATTTCCTCATCTCTTCAGACTTAAACAGCAATAATGTCTTACCATCTATAGTCAAGAAAATTTAAATAAGACTGAACATAGCTGAGCACAGGGAGGTTAAGATGCCAACTGTGTCAGACACCAGGATATAAGAGATTCAGATGGCATGGGTTTTTGCCTGAACTTTTATATGGCTTCATTGCCCCCTCTGGACCTTCTCAGGCCTGATATCAAATGTATCATTTCTATCACTCAGTATGCTCCTCCTTAGCTTTGTTGATCAGATTCTACTTCATAAGTTATCGTTGATAATGAGGTGCCTGGTCTGCGTCAGAGCTCAGCACCATGCCAGAAACTGCTTTTAAACAAAAATAATTTTCTGATGCTCAAGTTATGACTATGTTTTGAATCTTGGAGCACTTGATTATTATGGTTTTCAGAGAGTTCACGTTGCATAAATATCTATAGCAGCCATTCGACCACACGGGAGGAAAAGAAAGCTGGTTTTGCTGATTATCTGGAGGATCCTCTCTTCCCACCCCACTCAATATATGCAGCCTTCCAAATCAGCAAATGAGTTGTGGTCTCTCAATTTCCTGTGGAAACTTTCAGAAACTTCTTCTGACAGTTTGCATTCCACAGGCACTTTTAGTACAAATCTCCTGCTATGATTTCTACTCAAAATAGAATCTAATGAAAAGAATGCTAGTGAATTAAATAGGGGAAAGAGTAGGGAAGTAAGCTGCCGCTTTTAAGTCTTTAAAATAATTTAGTTGAAACAATTGAAATGTGTTATAGACATATACCGATTCCCTACAATTAATGTAATCATTATATGATGTAAACACATATTAACAAAAGTCAACTTTTTAAAAAAATTTCAACTAATTTAGTTAAGAGTTCATCCCAGTGGTATGAATCATACCACAGAAATATATGCGCACCAATGTTTATAGCAGCACAGTTTGTAATAGCTAAAACTTGGAAACAGCCCATCTGCCCATCAGTTGGAAATTGGATAAAGAAGATGTGTTTTTTCTATAAAATGGAATACTACTCAGCCATAAAGAATAAGAAATTACATTCATTCATAGGGAAATGGATACATAATGAGGATATACTCCTAAGTGAAATAAATAAGTCCCACATGTGTAAATAACGAGTAGTTTCTCTGCTGTGAGTAAACTGTAATAATACACAAGATCCTAATGGGGTACTTGAGAGTGCAAAATGGGAGGAAAAGGGCTGAAGGTGTAGGGAAGGTGGGAAGGGTGGGGGAAAGGGAATAAGGGAAAAGAAAAAATGTGAGAAAATGAAAAGATGGAAATAAAATGTTTGTAAATGGGGAGGGGTGGGGGAGGTGAAGGGAGGGCAGGGACAAGGGGAAAAATGAGAACCAAGACCTGTCATGTTAAGGTACAAGATCCCAGTAATGAATGTAACTGTAAATGTCGACCTAGATTGTACCAATAAACTCAATTAAAAAAAAAAAGAGTTCATCCCAGGAATTATGTTAGACACATTGGAATAAGATATAGTTCCAAAAGGAAATCTAGTAAGTAGAACATTAATGCTAACTGTAAATTAACTTCTTGACAATTTCTCAATGTGCTGAATAAAACTAATCAAACTCTTTCAAAGAAAATCCTCAGTAAGGACATTTTCAAGGAGTAGGAAGTCATCAGTATCTATAGTGACAATCTCTAAAGACGCAGGAAACCTTTGGTGAGGCTAATGGAACAGAGGCAATATACTGATAATTTGAATATTAAGTATATATCTTATACCTATGCTTTATATTTCTCCTGAGAGATAAAATACCTTATGTTACCGTAAATGATGACTAAAATTTTGTAAGATGGTAATCAGGTGCACTGAGGACAGCAGGAAACCAAAGTGGAAACTTCAATGTCCAAATCTTCATGTATTTCATGATCGTGAAAAGGACCCTGAGGGGAGGGTACAGGTAAATGGGGGCAGAGAGAACTGTGATTCAGCATTGGTGCTAGGAAGACACACCGTTCCATTCTGATTCAAGATATGCTGCAATTGGATGCATGTTCACCTATAAAAGATTCTCAAATTAGAGGTCTAATGAAATAAAATTTTGTTTACTACATGAGGACATGCTTAGAAAAAAGTATCATTTGATTCTGAGTCAAATGCTCTCATTCAGGAAAGTCAAATAATTTCTAATACCTTCTGGTTTACTCTTCATTAGCCATCCTCCTTTGTCTCTAAAAGTAGCTAAATTCAATTTTAATCATGTGCTATACTGTTCTGTGATCATTGAATAATAATATAATTTTAATAAAAGTTGAAAACACGAAGATTTTATGTGTGTATAGATAACGTTGGATATTTAGAAAGAAAGAGCAGTATCAAATTGATCTTTGAGCATACAATTATAACCTTATTTATCATTGGTACTTACCAACTGCCTCTACAATATGGGTTTATGAAAGCCTATTTCACTCTATTGTGATATGAACATAACCTCTATTAGATATTGGTCTGAAAAAGAAAACTAAATTCTAATAGTTTAAATCCATTATTCATTAGAAACTTTTAATAAGAATGAGAGAAATGAAATTTACTTAATATGCAAAAATTAAACTAAATGATTAGATTTTCATGGTTATCACTTTTGTGCTATCCCTTTCTATTTTCACTACCACAATCAAGTTGTTTTCTCTTCCTCTGCCCTTTCCTCCTCTCCTTCTCTCGCATCGCCTTCCTTCATTTCCTTCTGCTCTCTTTCTTACTCCTCTCTCTCTCTCTCTCTCTCTAGCTCTCTCTCTCTCCCCTAAACAACATTTTACTTATATCTTCTATTTTGGACTCATGATTTCATTTATTCTTGAATTCCAAATGATAGCAGTCTAGTAGTTGAAGTGCGTAGTTCCTCTGTGTGTGTGTGTGTGTGTGTGTGTGTGTGTGTGTGTGTGTGTGTGTGTGTGTGTGTGTGGCTCTTGGTATGTGGTTCATGCTGGCCTAGAACTCATGGCAATCTTTCCACCTGAACCTCCTCAAGTGCTCAGATTATAGCACCACCTCATCAATAAGTGAAGAATGAAACATTTTAACTATGATAGAAAATTCTGTACACAATAGTTATCAATGTAGTTGTTTATTGTCCATCATCAGTCCTTTAAATTATATTTGATATTTGTTATGAATTTCAGGTGACTCAATGATACACAGAGTAAACTTGTAACACACATATTTTCTGCAGTTTCAATATAAATGCAAAAACAATGTAGTAATTTTTTCTGTCTCTGGTGATTGTAATTGTATTTTTATATTCACAATGCTGAATTCACATTATCTCTTTACTAGGAAATAAATGAGTTGATGTCAATCCCCTCATACAAGATAACAAAATGTACTCTTGAAAGTGCCATCAACATAGCAGTTAATGAACAAATCAACAGTCTAAAAAAGCTACATTAGTTATTTTTTTATTGCTGTGTGTAGTTTAATTAACTTCCATACTTATTTGGAAAAGTTCAGGTTATATCTTTTCATGTTTCTTCTTTAAAACTCTTAGTGCATATAAGAAAATTGAAATATTTTTCCCCCACAAAATTGTATTCATTATTTTACAATTGGAATTATTTTACAATTTTTCAGTTTATCAACATTATTGTATTATGTTTATGGAGCATTTTTTACCTTATTTCTTATTTGCTTATAAGATTTTAGTATTCAGAATGTTCTACCTGGTCTCAGTATATAAATTTTTTAATTCTTTCATCTATACCTGGTTCAAATGGCAGTGATTTAATTTTTAATTCCTACATATCCAAGTGAGCTGAAGTCTGAAGATAGGATAAAACTAAACATGAAAATTGGAATTTGAAAAAGCTAGATTCAAGTAATAGAAGTGCATTAGTCCTGTCATTGTGAGAACTTAATAATAAGAATAAGAATGTGTAAAGTGTCTGGCACCATGCAATTTTTAATATTCCTGTAGACCCTCTGAACTCATGTATATAATTTACTGTATCTGTTTGTCATAAAAGACAACAGTCAACATTTTCTTTTCAAGCTCGTAAGATAAATTACAGGAAGAAAGGAAGGAGGGGAGGAATAGGAGGTGAGAAGATAGACAGGAGAAATCATAGAACAGGAAAAGAAAGAAAAAATAAAGGAAAGAAGGTAAGACAGAAAACAGGACAAAATGAAGGGAGTGAAAGGAGCCAATAAGAGGGAAACGCTAGGCTTTTTCAGTTAGGCCCATTCCCCTCTGCTCTGTGATGCCAGAGCTCACCTGGGACAACTCTCCTCTGCCAAGTGGGGGGCTAGTGGATGGCCACACAGCCGGGGCTGGGGAGCAAGACCCCAAAGGCACATGCACTTCCTCCTCCCCAGCCTGTGTTTTGCCCTTGCTGACTGTTGGCGTTTGTGGGGCTCCGGTATGAAATAAATCACTGGTGCTCACAACACCTGCCTTACTGATTGCAGTGAAGAGATGCACACTTCCATCATTTCACTCCATCCAAATGCAGAACTGTCCCTATATCCTAAAATTCACTTACAATTTATTCTTTAAGTTTTTGACATTTATAATTTTTGATATTTATAATTTAGACTGAAGTTCATCCACTTACTATCTCACCATTACTGGAATGGTTGTCCTGTCTCTATTGAATGATTTGTATATTTTTCCAAAATCAGTCCATATGTGTCTATGTGTATCATCATATTTTCTGTGATGGTCTATTGATCTATTTTTCTATATTAACATTAAAAACGCAGCCTTGATTATTGTGACTTGAATAATAATAGTATTGAAATAACGTCCAAGTTTGTTATTATCGTTAACATTGCTTTGGCTGAGGTAAGTATTTTGTATTTTCACATGAATTATAAAGTCAAATTGTTACTACTAAATCACCATCAATTTACTACTACAAACTTGATAAGTCTTTGATTATGTCATACATAGAGTAAATTAGGATAGACTTCATCTTTAAAAATACTGTGTCTTCATACTCATGGACATGTTTTATCACTCCATTTATTTAAGTTTTTCATTTCTTTCAACAATATTCTGAAGTTCACAAGGTTTTTAGGATATAGAATACTAGGGCTATTTCATATGTATTATTAGATTCAGTCTGAAATATTTCACTTTTCTAAACGAGATATGATTTTTAAAATTTATAAAATATTGCTAATAAGGTGAAATTTATATATTAAGTTTATTTGGTAATTTTAGTAGCTTTATGTTTTAAACAGCCTATGTACTTTTCAATATTTTTAATCATGTTTAGAATGTTCACTTATATTACTGCTTTGCTGAAAATGCTTAGCAAAAAAATGGTTATTAGATTTTGTTTGTTAAAAATATGCAAAAGATTTTAACAGTAATCACAATAGAAAATACAAAGAATTTGCAAATAAGCACATTTGAAAAATTTTTCAATATCATTCTCAAAAATAATGCAAGTTGCAGCTGCTACAAAATGCTATTATACACATGAGAGAGCATCCTAAAACAAAAACACCAACCATATCAAATGTTTATGTGTACTAGAAAATTTGGAACTCTCACGTACCATTGTAGAGAAATGAAATACTATCTTGGAAACAATGTAGTTGTTTTTTAAATGGTTAAACATATACCTACATTTAAGATTATCTATTCAGTTACTGCATATTTACTGAAGAAAAATAAGGCATTTGTCCACAAGATGATTCATAAAAAGAGGTTGTCTTTAACTTTATTTGTAGTACTTGAAACCATAGAAAGCTCTAATGCTTATCAATGGATCAATGAATTATATATGTACAATACAATATAGCTCAGCAATTAAACTGAATGAACTCTTCATACACAGAGCACCGATGAATCCCAGAATGACAATTCATTCTGAGAGAAAAAGATGTAAAACAGTACACTCTATATGTGATTTCCATTTATGGAAAAAATTTGAAAGCAAACTAATGTACTATGAACAAACTAGATCAGTGGCCTCTTGGAAATTGTACGAGAGTGAATGAGAAATGATTAGGAAAAGGCCTGAGGAAATTTGGAGGGGTGATGATTATATCCACAGTGTCGACTCTGGAAATGATTTCATGGCCCTGCACACAGGTCAAAGCTCATCAGCTTTCACACTTTTAGTGTGAGCAGTTTACTGGAAGTTAATTACACCCCAATAAAGCTGTTGCAATTAAATTTAAAAGGTAAAGAAAATACTGGTGTGGCTGATGATAGTGATTACTAGAATAAGGCACTGCTATGGACAGAATGTCTTTATTCCTCCCAAATTCATATATTGAAAACCTAATCACACTATGGTAATATCTGAAGGTGGGACTTTTCAAATTATTATGTAATGAGAGTAGAATACTTACTAATATGGTAGTCCCCTAATAAGAAGAGGCCAAAGAGACTGGTAGCTCTCTTTCCCTCATGCAATGGTACAAGAAGTTGTTTTTTACAAACCAGTAAGTGGGCCTTCAGCAGGCACTGTTTCTTCTTCGTTTATTTTTTCTTGGACTTACAACCACAGAACTGTCTGTGGTTTAACCAATAGTTTATGGCAATGATTATATGTGGTTGTAGCAGCCCAATTTGACTAAGACAGGGATTAACTGAATGACTCACGAATCTTTTACAAGTTTATCATGTGCTTATTTTTTTATTCATTAAGTTATTGGTACATTTTAGGTATACATTATGATCATATTCATCCCTGGGAATTTGTACTTGTACATGATGGATCTTGGTTCTTATTTCTTCTCGTTCCTCTTCCCTCCCTTTAACCCTTCAACCCCTCTGTATTTATAAAAGTTTTGTTTATGTTTTTTCCTTCTTTCTCATTTTTTCTTTCCCTTCTGTCCATCCCTCACCCTCTCTTTTATTATATGCTTATTTCTATATATTTGTGCAATTCTCATTTAAGCTGTCATTAATTTTCTATGTAACGAATATGACAATATTTTAATACTTCATCCATGGAGTAGATTTTTAAAATTATTTTAAAGTATATTTAAAATACAGCATACATAACTGCACCAAAAATGTTATATGTACATTCATTGTAAACCAAAATTGGAAATGAATATTCATTTTGTTGAACTTTTTTTCTGTCTTTTCTTAAACATTGTTTAAAAAATTAGACATAAATACATCAAATTAGAGTCAGCTGATTAACCAACATCACTTAAAAATCTCATTAGAGCCAAACATTTAGCTCAGAGGTGCCATGTCTGCCTGGCAAGCACAGGGTCCTGAGTTCCATTCCCAGTGCAGTAGTGGTGACTGTGGGAATATCACTAGAATCTGAGTTTTTTTTTTAAAAAGTATGTGTGTACAGGGGGGTAAAATGTATAGCATGCTGCTGAGTATATTTTTGTTCATTAATGAATATAATTGAATGTAATTATCATTACATCTTATATAAAGTAGAGAATTATTGGTGGATCGCTAGAAAAAAATATATTGAAAATGATTTTGTGGGCTTTTGTCAACTATTTAAAATACAAATATCTCAGTAGAATGTAATATTTTTCATCTTCCTCTCCCTCCAGGGGTGATAATGAGATATCATTTTATTTATTTATTTTGATTTTGATTAGTATGCATTTGTGATATGTCACATATACACCCCTTATGAGGAACTGGTACATATACTTATTACACCTTGATCCTTTTAACTTCTCTCCCCTCCTCTTTATTCAGTCTCATCTGTCTAAATTCTTAACCTAAACACAGCTACAACTTAAGGGAGTTACATATTTATATTATAGAGAAATGAATTTGGAAATCATGACAGTTATGTTGAGTGTCAACCCCACTGAATCACAGGGTACCACATAATTTGCTCAATCATTCTGGATGTGTCTTTGAGAGTGTTTCTGGATGATACTAAAGTCTGACTTGACAAACTGAGGAAAGTATTTGAACTGAGTGGACAATGAACATCCCACACTCAGTTCAGTGCCAAAACAGAGTGGAAACACTGACCTTCCTGCAAGTGTTCTTTGAAGGGCTTAAAGAAAGGACAATATTTTTTTCTGTTCTCAAACTTAAATATTGTCTTTTGCTGACCTCAGGCTTATAGGGCTTTTGACTGGAATTATACACTGTTGGCTTTCCAGGTCCCTGGCTTTTGAGCTTGCACTGGAGCTACATGATCTGCTCTTCTAATTTTTTTACACTAGATTATGGGTCTTATCAGCCTCCAAATAGCATGAGTCAATTTTTTAAGCAAATTATGTTGATTCTGAGTGATATCCAATGGTTCTGTTTCTCTGGAGAACCTTGCCTAACATGGAGTTAATAGTTAATGTTTTTGAATGCTTTTCTTGAAATCATTTAAATTTTTTCATACTGTTTTTGAACTGCAGGTAAAAACTACATGTGAAGTTAAATCATATGCTTAATATGTTGAGATAGTAATACAGATCTCATAGCCATCCACTTTAAGTAAATCATATAACTACATCAAAACACAGTAGTTAATAAACTATAATGTCCAATACTTCCTTGTAAAGAGTTTCATTAATTTTGTGAAATAAGGAATCCCTCTAATTGTAAGTGTGAATTGTGGCAAGTGACTATTCTAATAAACTCCTCAGAGTCTCCTAGGTCTCAGAAACCTCTAAATTTTACCACAGTTTTTTGAACAGAAACTGAGGCCATGATAAAACTTATAAGTACAAATTTTCTGTCAAGAGAGCCTAGTAGCAAGTCAGTCTCACGTATTTCTCTTCTCTGCCCTAGATCACTGTCCTTTCTCAGAATAATGCTCAGTAACATTCAACCTCTTTATTGTCCGGGACTGTGGATTAAGTAACTCCCAGAAAAAAAAAATTTAATCTTTTGTTAAGGACGAAGGGCTACTGTGATTGGATATAAGTATGTATGGGAATGGAGCATTATCTCTAGTATTGTGTGGAGATGCCATCTCCACCCTATTAACTATTGTAAAGGTCTGAGGAAATCCTGAGCGTATTATCACTAACAAAAGACTCCGAGCTTTCAGATTCCTTTCTGTACATTTCGCAAGTTATGTATAGGTATAAATGACAATTTCTAATTCATCACATTTTTATGGGCTAAAATGTAACCCAACTGAGTGAGAATAGAAAAAGGAGAAATTTTAAGGACATTTTTTTCACTTTGACTTTGTTATGTGGTTACACTGCAGTGCTTTAAAAGAAAATAAGAGTTGAACATATAACTGTAGTTAAAATTTTCATTAGAAAAAACATTCTTAATAAAGTATCTCAATGAGAAGGGATTAAGAGATGGAAGGAGGGCAGAAAGGGGGAAAGGAAGAGGGTGAAAAAAGAATTAAGATGTGTTAAGTAGATGTATCAACTTCCTATGATGGATGTAATTAGTAAGCATTGCAAAAACGTACTAATGAAAATTTAAAATTTAATTAAAGAGTTAAAATCTGTTGTCTTCCTTTCTAAACTCTTCCATGACCAGCTCCATTCAGACTTTTTTTTAAAAAGTGTTTATTAGGCAATGATTTGAGAAATGTAGGATGAACTCAAGGACAGAGATCAAGTTCTCAAAGAAATGAGACACCTAGAATTTAATAAAGTAAAATTTCATGTAGATGTGACTTCATGTGTATATGTGTATTGTTGGAAACTTTAAGCAGTAAAAAATGTTAATAAAAATTAATGTTTTCATTGCATTATAATGAATTCATTTATATTTAGGTATTGTAATAAATCTTGTTTTAAAGGGAATTTTCTGGTAAATTCTTGACAATGCGATCATCACCCTTGGTTTGTTTAATATGTTCCACTTGATCTAATACTTTTAATTTATTTGATAAAATTTGTGAATGACCTTGCAAATTTTTAAGTTGTTTGTTTTCACCAGGTGCTCTTCATTTAATCTCAATGTATTTAGGTAGCAGGAACAATGTCTCTTGTTTGAAATATAACAGTAGATGTGACCCTGCATACTGCTGCACTCTCAGCAATCATCTTGGGTGGTGGGAACTCAAATTATCAAAATAATGGAAATTGTCATGTGAAAATAGTAGGTATTTTAAAAGCAAAGTACTGCCTGTCAGCATTTGCTAAAATCATACATGGTTAACTTTTATTAATAGAACTTTAAAAAATATTTTCAGTATTGACCTCTGGCAGTGACTGTCATTTTCTTATTTTCCGTGTGTGTGTGTGTGTGTGTGTGTGTGTGTGTGTGTGTGTGTGTGTTTATTACAGAAAGTTCACTGCACTAGGACAAATGGTGGTACAAATAGTTGTAGATCAAAGAAGTCAAAGGGGAATATCCTAGTGTTTTAAATTGATTTGACCTTTTAAAAATATTTTTAAATGCCCAGCTCACAGAGGGTTTGGCCTTTGTCATTATCCAAGGTCTTTGTTTTATTTGAAGATTGAGCTCATTAATAAAATTAATGGTAGGTTAAGTGCAGAGGGAAAAGAATAATATTATGTGGGGTTTACATTGGGTGGATTAGGGCTACCTATAAATTCTTTGTATATCACACATACACAGATGTTTTGAAAATGAACTGAAACTGCATACATAATTTCTAGACAATAAACCTGCACATCTTTGTAGTAAAGCAATATTAATATACCAATTTCATATGACAAGAATGACAGAGAGAGAGAATATATGAAATCAGTCACTTTCAGAAAAGTATTGTTTTTGCCTACATTTATTCAATTGCTATCTAAAACAGGATGGTCCAAGATGTATTAGCTGCTGGTATCCCTGCATAACATCCTGATTGTTTATAAAGTATATATTTGGCTTTCATATGAAGTAGCTACTCAGATACACTTTGAGTGCTGAAACTGATTCAGCTGATCACTGTTTTTAAGTGCATATGAGGACTGATAGAACACTAGCTTTGATTTTATCTCAGACTCCAGTTTTCTTTATAAAGGACCATCATGCATGCCATTTTAAATACCATATGTGGGGGAAAAAAAGAGAATCAGAATTTAACAAACACATCAACCAAAGATTTTGTTTTAAATCACAGAAAACAGTACCACTAAGGAAAATTACAGAAGGGATTTTTGTGTAAACAAAATTTGTAGTTAAAAGAAAAGTTAATATGAAACTGCCTTAAATGATGCTCCCTGACCATCATATCATAGAATTACATGATTGTTCTTTGAATGTAATCATTTAGTGGAAAATTATGACTGTTGTGAATGATCCTCTATTGTATTTTTAAGATTAAAGGCTAAAAATTTTTTTAAAGTTCAGAAGGATTAACAAAACTTCCAAAATGAACTTTATAAAATGGAAGGTGAACTAAAAACACGAATTTTGTCCGTGAAGATATTTCTTCAATGAAAATGAAAAATGTTATATTAAAATCTTTACATTGTGACTAATTTGTTTCAGTCTCTCGTAAGTACATATTTTTCTCATTTAAATTTCAGTTTCCCGGGGCCAGGGATTTAGCTCAGTGGTTGCGCCTCCTGCTTTGCAAACAAAAGGGCCCAAGTTCGATCCCCTGTACAAAAAATAAATAAATTTAAATAAATAAATTTCAGTCTCCTATATATACATGTATCTCTTCTATATGTATATTCACATACACATATTTTCTCATATGCATAGATATATATTGTAGTTTTCCTAAAATTTCAGATATTGTGCATTTAAATATAGAAAGTGCATATGAGTGGAAACAGGAACTTACAAATGAACAATTTTAATCTTAATTGTTTCAAATGAGAATTGTGCCATCTCATACTGAGAAAGGTAATTAGCCTACCACTGAGAAATTTCTGTATCTTTTATTATGATCCTGATAGAGCTAATTTGGCACTGACAGTACTAAAAGGATTCCTATTTTAGCTTGTTCTAATCTACTGATTAGTGAGCTTTCTTGATTATCTAGACCTCAAATGGCATGAAGCACTAACTTCCTTGAAGGGAAATTAGACTTTTGTTTGTTTTTATTTTTTGTTTTTGCATACTGATGTTTCAAAATTCCATGGTATTCTATTGAGTAGTTTTAAATTTAATAGATATAAATTCAAATAGATTTTAAATAAATTTAATTTTAATAGATTTTAAATGTAATAGATCTTACATTTACTAGATTTATATACAACAATCAAAACATAGTAGATCAACATTAATTTATTCATAATTATTAGAAACAGTATTGAAAGAATATGAGTAGCAATTTAGATATGAAAATTTCAAGTATTTCAGAAACATAGTATATTTCACCATAATATTTGCCAAATGATTGGAAATTAAAATTTCATTGTTGAAAACTACTGAGTTAAGTATGAAAAAATCATAAACTTTCAACTTGACAAAATGCAGAATATAATACATATTGGTTAGATCCAAACAATGAAGGGTAGAAATTTGTTCTGATTGTTTATCATAAAAAAGATGGAACAACATCCCCATACTCATTATAACTTTTGCTATCAACTATTTAACCAATATTAGTTATAGTACTGGTTCACAGAACTAAATATTTTAACACAATTTTACATGTTACTCAGAATAATACATAAAAATCTTGCTCAGTTTGAAAAAAATCAAAATTGGAGAGTTTTTCACTTTGGTTTTATATGAAGAAAATACTAAAAAAACAAAAGATGTTTCATTAAAAGTTATGGAAAAGATAACTAAGATTTTTATAGAATTATTTTTCTTAACCAATTTTTGTTAAATTAAAATCGCTTAAGAAGACATTGGATTTCAAATGATTGTGTGTTCTTTCTCCTGCATGCCTGAAAACCAGCTAAGCTGCTAAGATTATATCATATATAACTTCAGAGACTCGGTGTGGGTAATAACTAGTGATAAACTTTTTATTAAACCAGTTGGAACTTCCTCAGTGGTTCAACACTTTAAATGAGTTCTGCAACAAATTTACAGGTAGATATTGATTGGTTGATCATAAGTCAAACATCATGAATTATGCTTGAACTTAATTTTTAAAATGAACTTGTGTCCTTTTTAAGAAGCCATAAGAGACACAATTGTGCAAATTATAAAGGAGGTTAATCCCTCTTCCAGGTTGCACTTGAGTAAAATTCCTCTCCTGATAATCATAGTAACATTAATAATAATGTTTGTCCTTACACGCATCAAAGACTCCAGAGAAATCTCCACTGTTGGGTAATGTGATGATATCCTCTAGTAATAACCATTATGTTTTGATACACCCACATGCTGTGATTGGAATCAAGGGCACACGGTTGAAAATAAGGTTACAATAAAGTGTAAAATAACTTTCTGTGTATTTATAGCTTCTGTCTGGTGAAGAAACTGCAGACTTGAATGAGGCCAGCTTAGCGGGCCAGTTGGTTGATACAAAGATTAGTTCTGAACTTGGTTTGAGAAACTACAATAAAAAACAGCATTTGATGGCCTAACAGAAGCTTTGATGTAATAAAGTAACAGATACAGTCAGAGTGTAGTACATATGTAAATTAATGCAGTTGTTTTTAATTCTGTAATTTTTTTCTTTTAAAAAAACCTCTATGCAGACTGGCATATCTTCTGTGAATCAATGAGGCATAGCTAAATTTCTGGATTTCTCAGGGAAAGAGATGGTTTGGGTAATGAACTATAAAAGTATATATAATGGAGCTATTGGCAGTATGTAATGTTTTACCATAGGACAGAAAATCTCATTGTGTTTCACGTAAATGGAAAAATTCAGTGTATAGGCAGTAAAGTTTTGACTATCCAAATTTGTAGGCAATAATGCAAAAAAGCCTTTTATTTCTTTTACCTTTTATTCTTTTATTTTCAGTACAGAATATCAGGAGATGAAAGAATTAAAAGAAAAATGTGTTGAAGACGAAAACAAGATGAGTGGAATTTATAAATGGCCATAATGGCAAATGCACAGATAACAGAAAGAAGTTAGTAGCATATATTCAAAAACAAAAAAGAAAATTACTTCCACTTAAGTCAGGAAAGTTCAGCTATTCTGTAACTTGTATCAGATTAGGGCAGCAGTGCTAAAAAAAATGGTTCAGGCAATTATTCTTGGTTTTAGGAACTCTATAAATCTGAGAAACTGCTAGGCACCAAACTAAGGTCAGATTAAGCAGCAGAATGTGTATCACACATTGTATTTATACTTTATAGTTACAATGCATCACCTATCAGCTATTGAGTTGTATATGTGAAGCAACTCATGTACTGCATTCAAGAGAATGTGATACTGCAAACCTGTGTGAGAGAAAAAGGAAGAGGATCAAGGGATAGGTGGAGGGGGAAGAGAGGGAAGGGAAAGTGGGCGAAGAAAGGAATTAAGATGTGTTATGTAAGTGTACCAACGTCCCACAAGGAATGTAAACCTATGTAGTACACACATGAACTAACAAACTAAAATAAAAAGAGGATGGCAATTAGTTAAACTATATTTTTCCTGATTAGTGGCGTCTAGAAATAAAAACGTATGTTTGCGTAAACCAATGGACTTCACTACAATGTGGAAAATACCTTTCTTTAAAATTAATCAATTCTCTCTAGGGAAAAAGAGTATGACTTTATGACTTGAAAAGATTAGAAACATGCATAAAAAATTTCTTCCACCCCAAATGGAAGTTTAAATTCTCTCAGAACCTATTTCCTTGTGTGTTTTGAAGGCATTGCAACATAGTTGTTATAAAGTAATTTTCACCCAGACTAGTCCTGCTCCTGAAAACACTTTGCTGTTGGTACCTGAATATGGATCACTCCATGAGTCTCCAAACTCTTTCTGAACAACATATATTTCAGTATCCCTTTTTTTTTTGTTGTTGCTGACTTGATTTTTGTTAGAACTTCTCCAGTCACTGAACACATTTATAAATGGCTGAAACTCAATGAGAAAATTTCAAAATCATTTTATAACTTTCCTGAGTTCCATTTAAACTGGACATTGGCAAACATGTATTAAAGTAACATCACACATTCATTGTTAATTATGGCTAACAAGAGCATTCATATACAGAAGCCAAGAAGGAAGATGCATATAGGCTCAGGATAAGTCAGCTAAAATGTTATCTCTGATTCAACCAAAATTCATTTTGACAAGCGTTCACATTGATTCTTTCATTATTTTAGTGCCTTAGTAAGTCTTTGACAGTGAAGAGTAAAACTGATTTCAAAACACAGACATTTCTTTAACTAGATAAAACCTTATCTGGAGATTCATTTCCCTCCATCCACTATAACTTCACAGTTCAGTTCTGGATAGTAATATTCAGCTACAACATTAGTAAAAATGTATGATGATTTTGTAGATATCCTGTTCTAATTTTTAAAAAGCAGCTGTATATAAATCTGGAAGTTTCTTAGAAATGAGAGATTATTTTTGGTTTAGGGGTTGGAGAAGATAGAATCCAATAAAACTGACTTTCATGGGCCACTGTACCATCTTGTCTCACTGTTCTGTGGTTCTGACATTACTAACTCTCTCCAATTATGTGGAACACTCTTCCATGAAGTCCATGCCATATCACATTTTAATTTTTTCCTATCTTTTAAACTCATTTTTCTCCTTGCCTTGCTTATTTTTTTCCAAATATTTTATTAAATTTTCATGTTTCTCAAGGTTATATGCTTTCCCTTTTAATTATTCTTAATACACAGTCAACCTTAGCAGTCTCGAACACAGAATAGTCTTCCTGTCCTTCATATGATGTTTTTCAAAAATCATTGTTTTGGATCATTTTCAACAGATTCACAAAAAGAATCCAGCATTATTTAAACTTCACATGAATGTCCAAAATCTGTCTCTTGTTTGAAATTTAGTTGATTATCTTTCCTTAAAGTTTCAAAATATATATTTCTACATAGGGACAGATGTAAGAATAATTCATTACCATACTAATTATAATTCTTTAATTATAAATTTCTCATTCTACAGTTTTAGCTGTAGTGTTGAGAATAATGCCAATACCACATTACTGTTTGAATGACATTATATTTTCCATGAATTAAAATTGAAATGAAAAAGAGTGGTTATTACTATTATTAGTAGCATTAAAACTATTCCTGTTAAGGGACTTATATACCCACCCAGATATATTGCCAGAAAAGCCATGTTCTTATATACTTTCCTTACATAGGTACACAGGTAACCAGTCTCTCTGAATAGTACTGATTGACTCTCTTGACATTCTAATTATTAAAGATGGATATAAATAAAAACCTAGGTGATATATTTCATTGTTATGAAAATATAAATAAAAATTAAAATTATTTACTAGAAAAAGAATAAAAACATGCAAAAAATATTACCTAATGTGTGATAGGAGGATATCTGGTTTCAATAGCTTTATCAATTCAGCTTCATTTCTTTCTATGAATGCCAAGAGTTTGACTAGCACTTAAAACACTTAAAAGTCACCATTTGATATAGATACAAAATGATATTTAATATTTATTTATTATAAAAGAATTTTATAACTTTTGTATAACTTTTATAGCACTTACAACACCATATTATATACTTGTTTACATGCATTTATTTCTGCATGACAGTGAACTTCTTGTTTACAAAACCATATATTCTTCACCAATGGAATTCCAAAGCCTTAAAAATCTTAGCAAAAAGACTCAATTAATTTTTATTGAATATTTTTATCTGCATAATCAACTTATAGTTATAAATTGGTTATATGATTTCATGTATATTGTGGTTTTTAGGTCTTATCCCCAAAAGAATTTGTTAACTGTAAAATGACTTAGATAATATGCAATAATAAATTAAAATGTGCATTTTTAATAAGGCTTTTATATGTATGTCTTGAAATGAAAGGTAGTATATCCTGTGTGATTTTATTCTGAATGTATCAAAAGCCAAGGATAAACTTGTACAATCATTTAGTAAATATTATGGAAAAGTTAAATAATTAAGCAGGGAAAGAATTTTTAAAATTATAATGGATTTCAGTATTTAAAATACACTAAGTTAAAAACTATATTTGAAAATAATACACAAATAACACTACAGAATAAAAATCAACTAATAATATTTGTCTTAGAAGATTGCCTACTAAATAACCTAACTTGAGAACTTTGCAAAATCAATACTTGACATGTGTTAATGAAATATAATTTATGTGGATGGTATTAGAAATGAATAATAAATTATTATACCAAGATCAGTGACCAAGAAATAGATAGATATAGTAAAGTCCTTGCTAATGCTGTACATAATTCCAGTAATTGTTTTGAATGCCTAATTAAAAGTGTTAATGGGTCATGTAAATAAAATCCACCTTAATCAGAATCAATCTACTACAACATATTACTCTGCTTTCCATTTGCCATTTCTATTTATAAGAACAGTGCTACTTTTATTATTTAAAGATTATTTCATGTTTATAGGGAACTGCACAAAAATACTGTATATATGTCTGTTTCAAAGACCACTTGCTTTCTGTGGGAATTACAAAAGTTGAATACAAAGAAAAAAAGAATATAATTTGAAGATATGTTTCAAAGTATTCAAGAGTTCTGAAAGTTACAGAGTTTAGTGAGGAAAAAAGACACATTCCCATGTGTCTGTTCAATGTTCCTAGTTCTACAAATTAGAGTGCTTGCTAATCCTAAATTTATAGATGATGGGAGGAAAAACTGCACAGATATATTAGAAAACATGTCTGAACAATAAAATTCAAGCTAAAGATTATCTAGGATAAAGGTAGATATTTAATTGTGCATGAAAGTATGAACCCCAGAAGTAAGTTGCAAAGTGTTTGATCAGTAATTCAAGGCTTAAAGTTCCAATAAATATCTGGTTCTATCCTCACTCTAGATGCAGGATTCAAAACAACCAATTATTGGTGGAATAAAATATTATAAAGCAGCATATAAAACTATGTGATTTTGTATATGAAATATCTTCCATTTAACTAAAATAAAGTAAGATGGAAGAATTGACTAAAAGTAACATTAACAGATATGGAGAATTGGATATATTTAAATTATTTTCTAATTGTTTAAAATTAATGGAAAAGAAAAAAATATGAGAAAATGAAAAAATGGAAATAAAGTGTTTGTAAATGGGGAGGGGAAGGGGGGTGTAGGGAGGGCAGGGATAAGGGCAAAAATGAGAATCAAGACCTGTCATGTAATGGTACAAGATCCCATTGATGAATGTAACTTACTGTATACCTAAAATGTACCAATAAACTCAAAAATTAGATTAAATTAATGAAATGAATAATGTATAAGAAAAATAAAAGAACAATAATAAATTTTGACAGAGAAGTGGGAACTTCAAAGAGAAGGAATTGAAAGAATAAGATGAGTAAACATTTAAAACTCAACTTGTTTTAGCAGAATTGACATAGTTTAGAAGGTTGGACTTGATAGAATGAATAAAACATGCCATATAAAGTATAAAAACAGAAAATCATGTGAGATACCTGGAAAGTAATGAAGTAGTCTAATATGTGAATAACTGAAATTATAAAAAAAAAGGAAAAGAGCAAATTCAGCAGAAGCAGCATTCAAGAGAAAATGACAATGGCTAAAAACTAATTTAAAAATCCAGCCACAATTTTAACAAGAAATTAAAATTTCAAACAAATAAATATGAATAAATTTTAGTTGATACTAATATAGATATTACTCTTGAAAATAAAAGGCAAACAAAACAGATTAAAAGATCCCAGAGCAAAATTACATATTACTTAAAAATTAAAACTGTAAATTGAAGTTAAATTGACATCTAAATTTTCCAAAAAAATAGAAAGAGAAGGTGGAAAAGGACAGATTTTTTTTTTTTTTTTTTTTTTTTTTTTTTGGACCGGGGATCAAACTCGGGTCCTTGTGCTTGGGAAGCAGGCCCCCGAACCACTGAGCTAAAGCAACGGCTGTAGGACAGATTTTTTTTTTTTTTTTTTTGGACCGGGGATCAAACTCGGGTCCTTGTGCTTGGGAAGCAGGCCCCCGAACCACTGAGCTAAAGCAACGGCTGTAGGACAGATTTTTTTTTTTTTTTTTTTGGACCGGGGATCAAACTCGGGTCCTTGTGCTTGGGAAGCAGGCCCCCGAACCACTGAGCTAAAGCAACGGCTGTAGGACAGATTTTTTTTTTTTTTTTTTTGGACCGGGGATCAAACTCGGGTCCTTGTGCTTGGGAAGCAGGCCCCCGAACCACTGAGCTAAAGCAACGGCTGTAGGACAGATTTTTTTTTTTTTTTTTTTGGACCGGGGATCAAACTCGGGTCCTTGTGCTTGGGAAGCAGGCCCCCGAACCACTGAGCTAAAGCAACGGCTGTAGGACAGATTTTTTTTTTTTTTTAATGAGAAAGAAAATAAAGCCAAATGACCACTGAAAAAATATTACAAGAAAAAAGACACCTAAACACTATATAGCTAAAAATATATAAAAACATTAAAAAATCAAAAACACTTGTACTGGACAAGAAAAAAACTGAAAGGAAAATATCAGAAGCAGGCTAACACCAAAGGGAACACTAAAATTAATTATTAAATTGAAAGGAAGGAATAGTACCCAATGAAAAGATCTTGATCAAGTGAAGAGGCACATGACGTTGGTAGTAATCAGGTACATGAGAGTAATAATCACAGTCGCACAGTATTATACACAGAAAAGAGGAACTAATATTAGAGGCTTAAAAGCACATTATGAGTATTTGCATATATTTATGAAAACAGATGTAAAACAAATTCAATACTTTTATGGTAGCTTAAAAAATACAGACTGATGACACAAACAAAATGTAGCGCTAAATAATGTGGAGATTAATTATTTCCTCTTTTTTATACAAAGTCAGAGAAATATTTTCAATTATATCTGCAGTTTTTCTTTCTAGGAAATGATACCTTTTTTCAAAAATACGATGTTTGTATTTTAGGACTAGTCTATCTATACTTATAAAATGAAAATTATAAATAAATTTTACATTTTAGGCATAAACTTGACATACCTGATAATTCTATAAGTTTTGCCTTTCTACACCACCATTACCTTTTGCTATTAAACAAAGGGACCTTGACCTTCTAAGTCTTACTTATAAATGTCCCAGGATTTATTGTCAAGCTTTGTTAGAAGTTGGTCAGATTCCTTTGATTGGGAGTTTGGTTAAAATAAAAATGAGAATGCATTAATATTTCGAGCTTTCCAAAAAAATGCTATTGTTAGCAATACATTTATCATTGCCAAGATGTGGATGGTGTGAGTCAGCTTGTATAATGCCTGATATATTACTTTGCAGTCAGATATCATCTAACCTAAAAGTGGAAACAGTAAAGTCCTTGGCAGTGACAGCTACGGCTCTGTGTAGAATACTCTGAGGTTGGGAAATGTGATTCCGACAATAAGAAACAGACCTGGTCAATGTTAAGAACCTTTTTTTGATGACATAAAGTTTATAGATTTTGTAAATAATGAAGTTTCCTTTAATGATAAATTTTTAAGTAAATATTATAATCTCACCTTATTAAACATATGGCCAGGGAACATATTACTAATGTAAGAGACATAAATTAATGCCACTAAAAATTTACTTTGTACAAATATAAATTTCTCATGAAACCACTGTTTTGCTTCACAATTTAACATGCTACATGTGAGAAATATAATGTAAAATATATAGGTAAAAGGATAAATGTTTCAGAAAGTCACAGTTTAACACATACACTTTTTAAAATTGTATTTTAGGTCGTGTGGCAGCTTAACAGTAGCTTTTGTTGATGGGGCAGGTAACAGATTTGAAGCTCTTCTCAGGAGGGGTAAAGGTGTTTTTAAGGTTAAATTAAATATAATTATACATTATTTCTGTAATATTTTATGGTAATATCTAACACTTGAAAGTTTATGAAAACTAATAAAAATACTGTCACATGTATGGAAATTATTAATTCAAAATATAATATCACATATAATTGGTATCAATATCAGAAAAGGTAACAAGGGTATATAAGGCCATGAGTTTTATCTGACTCATAATGGAAAACTTTCACTGAAGTTGGTAGTTTTCTTTAATATTCTAAAGCTGAATTAAATTCAATATTTTCCTAGTGATATTATTTTGCTTCAGTGAGAGACTACACTTAGATACTTACAAAGCCAATAAGATGTTTTGAATTAATGAGGATAAATAATGATAGTGTATTATGTTTCTTAAAACTATGCATAGTAATTTATTATTAATATTTACGTAGTAATTTAATATTAACTTTTAGAGAATGTCAGAGGACTTTATGCAAGGGGGTTTTAGAGGTACTGTATTTTATTAATTTTGTTCTTACAAGCAAAAATACAAAAGAGAAATAAAATCCCACAAAAAATACTTAAATGATATTCAATATGGAGAGAGTTTCAAATTTGGATGATATTTTTAAGGATATTCAAATTTCAGAGAATTTACAGTAAACAGAAATGGGTTTTTAAAAGTTATTTCATAAAGGTTACCAGATAATTAATTTAAAAGTGAAAAAGACATTGCTTCAAAAAGATGAGCCCAGATTATTGATCATATAAATGGCTTCCGCCTAAGAAATCAGCACATTTTATCCAAATGTAACATATTTCCTGAGTGTCTATGAATGAATCAATAACTTATTTTACTCTTTAATTAACTGCCTTTAAAACAAAACAAATATGTTCTTCCTTTCCTCTCATGATACTTCAGGGCTCTGGAATTTAAATTTTTCCAAGCATCACTCATCATTTCCAAAGCCCTCTTTGAGTTTACTGAAAGACAGATGGTTGAGCACCACTTTCAGACATCCGGCTTCCGTAGGTAGGTCAGGGGGACCACTCACATTTCTAACATATTCTCAGATGGCAAGGATGCTCTTGGTTACCGAACCAAAGTCATTTAAAGGTTACCACTTGAAGGCAATAATCAAAACTCTGGGAAGGTTAAAATTTTAAAAACTAACAGTGGGACCGGGGACATTCAAGGCGATATAGGTGCCAAATGAACCACCTCCAACTTGGCAAATAGGATAATTTTAGTTGGAAAGTAGCACTAGAATATAATACAAAATATGCAGTAAATATGGATGAACCCGTACCCGTACAAATGACTGTGTACAAAAAAATTGGGAGAAAATAGACAAATCTCTTCTGTAGAATCTCAAGTAATTTACTTAGATACTCCTTCCTCAAGGTGGGGAAGTGTAACTCTTGACTTTTTAATTGTGAATTACATTAAGGAATTTCCTTCATATGTGTACAGTGTGAAAAAACAGGGAAAGATACATTTACACTGGAGAAACCCAAGAAATATTACCGCGCTCAGCTAAATTTAAAGTCAAAAGTGTCATTATGTGGACAGTGTGTACTCCTTCTATAATTTGATAAAATGACACTTTGCCTCTGTGACCTCCCCCCAAATAACCATTACCTCAGTCTCATAATGAAAAAAATCAAGTAAATTAATTCATAGGCATTGAAAAATGTTTAACTCCTAAATATTTGAAGGTTACCCCAAAAATAGAGAAATCTAAGAAACTAACAGCCAAGATGGACTTAGGGAAACATGAAAGCTAATCTAGATATGATATCTTGGAACATGAAAAGGACTGGAAAAGAAAAACTAGTAAATAAATATCTTAATACTAAATTTATTGAGAAATCATGAGATTAATACAAGTTACCGTTAGCCTCTACATTTACAAGAAGTTCTCCTAGTGGTGGCCACATTTATTATTACGGTAAACTGCTGAAGTGTGTACACATTTTTTGGAGCTATTTATCTATCTGTGTGTATATTTTGAAAATATATTTTTAAATAGTGATATAGTATTTGAGTGATCTAAACAAAACACAAATGTTAGAACTACACTAATATGTGGAATTGAGCTTGCTTTGGTCATTTTACGTCTATTACGAGATTTTATTTCTTCTGCCACAAATGAATATTTATTATTTCATCTTCTTTTATCTTTTTAATTTGTATTCACAAAGTTTCAAACCTTTTTGAATAAGATTGAATCCTACTGTCAGAACACTTATCTAATGTGTACAAGCTCCTTGGTTGGATTCTAAACATCACACAGAAAAATAAAAAAGATATAAAAGGAAAGTTTCAACACTTTGCACTGACCTGTTAACCATTTAAGTTCATGTGTTATTTTGAGAAAATTCAAAAACATTTTAAATGATGTGATAAAGTTCTTAGATTATCAAAATTATTTAATATGACCAAATCATTGATTAAATTGATTTCTAAAATCCAGCTGAGCCATATTTTTAAATGGAAGATTTTCCAATTAGCTGCTTAACTAAGAAACTATACAAAACTCTATTTTAGATATATGGCAAGGACACCATTATAGAAGACTTGGTAGCGTCCCTAGCACAATATTTTATTGTGAGAAAGTATTCTTTCGGTGAGTATCATTAACTAGAGTGATTCACGGTGGCCTAATATGACTGGCAGACCTTGGGGAAAAGATTTCAGATGCAAATCAGTCCCTGATGAAAATGGGTTTAATTAAGTTTCATTTAAAAATGTCCCTCAACTAATGTGTAAGCAGCACAAAGTGAAATCTAACTTTAAAAATTCCTTAGATAAATATTTAAGCTCTTGTAAAATTCTGCAAAATATCTTTCTCCAAAAAACTTACGAGAATATAAAAGGATGAGTTCCCAGGACTGTATTAAAATGTCTGTGCTGAACACACCTTTGAAAAGAAAGCAGAAAATAGGAACAGTGCTGAATGGGCCTTCCTCTCCTGGGCAGGATTTGGTATTACAAGTGGCTTTCCTATCTGATTTTTTTGTCTCAGTGTTTCAGGGAGAAATATCTGTTACTTTCATCCAGAAAGTTAGGCACAGTTTATCAGGGGCAGCACAGGGGTACATGTCATGATTTACAGGGCCCTTTGGCTCTAGAGGATTCTTTGTCTTTCCTTATTGAGCTCATATTTGAAATTGTAAAGGAACAAAGTTTTTCATTCCACTTCAGGGCTACCATTCAGATTATAGCATCTTAGTAAGGGAGCTCTGGTAACTATGACAAGATGTTCAGCCATTTTGTAATAGACAAAGTGCATCACTTTGTCCCATAAGGATAACAATGGGTTTTTGACAGCAAATTTTTAATTTTACCTAGACTGAGACAAAATTAATAACAGATAAAATCTTAACACATCACATTTAAATCCACATAATATTTAAAAATCATAACAAATATGTTGGCTATTTTATAACAATTTAAGCAATCAAAAAATTTAGTGTGCTTTAGTTCCATCTTCTCACCAAAAACATAATAAAAAACAATGTCTCATCAGTTACCACTTGACCTCGAAGTATTATTCATCAAATTCCTTTGGTATCATTCCTAAATGACCAGATTTTCCCATTCATTTCTGAGGTTTCATCAATATAATACTTCTAATGGAGTAAATGATAAGCTTTTGATTCACATGTTCTTTTTATATGTACATTATATGCTATGTATATTTGTGGTATTAAAATATATCACTCAGATAAATCAAGTAGCTAAAAAAGAGTGGCCATTTATTTCACATTAAGCAGTTCCATCTCTCAGTTTAGTTAACTTTAGACTTCTATTTGATGGAATCCCGAAGACAATTTTCTTTACCATTTTAAACAATATTAAATCATGATTAATTTTTAGAACTAGGAGAATTAGGGAACAGAAAGTACACAATAATTTCATTAATAGTTTTTTAAGTTAGAGCACCCAGAAAATCACACTGACATCTGAGAGAGAATCTAATAGAAGAAAAGAATATCATTGACTTCTGAAGTTTTCACTTTAGTAGGAAGTACCCTCAGCTTGCATGCTTTCTGATATTTTTATATTATCATTTTTGTAGCATTTTAGAGAGCAATCACATCAGTTTTATTTCTGCATGATATTAAAAGCAATTGTATAAGTGCTAGTTTTCTTTCTCTTTGTCCATCCACCTAGATAACACCAATTTTTCTCAATCCCCACATAAAAATTTCTCTTTTAACTTGTGTATGTATGTGTATGTAAGTGAAGTCAAACTTAAACACTTAGTTCTTTGTTTGTGCTTCTATGGTATGCTTTCCTTTCTGTTTAGAGTCATGGACTAAAAGGACAAGACCTTTGGCCTACCACAGTTTGCTTTGCTTTGCTTTCCTGAAGAAACTACTGTTCCCTTTGTTGGTTATATTATGTCGTACAGATATATGGTGATTATTTAAAGGAGGGATTTGAA
Organism: Fukomys damarensis; assembly: GCF_012274545.1. Classification (NCBI taxonomy): domain Eukaryota; kingdom Metazoa; phylum Chordata; class Mammalia; order Rodentia; family Bathyergidae; genus Fukomys; species Fukomys damarensis. The sequence continues at coordinate 22,764,068 of NW_022900936.1, forward strand.
TGTGGGCAATTGGCTTAGAAATGGTACATAACTTCAGAGCACTCATTTTGCTGGGTGTTTAAAAACATTTATTGCTAGGATGCATTTCAATTTTTTATTTGGATCATATAATTACCTAAACAGCCTAAAACAACATTCAACTATCAAACTTAGTGTTTTACCCCAGTGTTAACAGAGACTCATATTTCTCAGACCTTCTTGAAAGACACCCCTTGTCAGTTTTACTACTTGGGTCTTAAACATTTTCAGACTTTGGACTAGCTGTGGTCATCAAGGGATCCCACTCACTTTCCTCTCTTGTGGACAGGAGATGACTTCTTGCCCTGGCCTTAGACGAAAAGACCTGACAGCCTTCTCACCCTGCTTACTTCAGAGACAGCTTAGCTTTGTCCACTCCAACAGACACTGCATTGGCCTAAGACCTTCTTGTCTCTGTCATATGCAACTTGACCTATGCTAAAATGTGGCAGCTTCGCTCTTGATTTTTTCCCCCTGTGGGTTTAATTCTGCTCATGTCATGTCGGATGTAGATTAAAAATTATACATACTGAACTTACCTAGAAATGAAAACTCTAATTTGATTCTAAACAGATAAAAGTGCTTATAATACCTGAGGAAAGAGCAGTTGCCTCCATTTTAGCTCAGCTATGCTGTTCAAGTCTTGCTTCATGAATGCACTGTTAATATACAGCATACAAGTCAGAATTTGCCTTGAAAATGATGTGGAGAGATTTGGTGAAGAAACACTCAGCCATGTGTTTGATGGTCCATGAGTGCCCTCCACAGGGAGCAGGGCAGACTTTTTTTTTAATTGTCTCTGTTTAATTTTCTTGAGTGTTCTGTCTCAGATCATTTCTGTGTTAGAGAAAATTCATAAAGGCTTGAAAATAAATTAAATTCCTTGATCTAATTTAACAAAGGTTTAATCATTTAAGTGAGGAAATAAAGTGTCGATGCCAGCCTAACCCTCACCCCCATTGTACATCATCCTGTTGAATCCAATTGCTTGATAAGAAGACTCTGAAAAATGCTATATTGGTTCTTAAACAACAGGTAATGGATTTTTAATAGTTTTTTTCAGCTGTGCTTTCTATAGGAAATTGAGTTAAGAGTGCAAATGTTGGCAATTACTCTTGTACTCCATAGCATTTGTTTGGTACTTAATAAATTTATTTATACAGCAAAATTTATACTTTCTAGGCAATTCATTCTGAGCCCTTTGCCTAAATTCTTAATGAAATAGGGAGACCTTTTTCTGGTCCTTCAAATAAATAATGAATGTTAGAATTGTACCAAGAGATAGCAAAGATCTAACAATACCCATATTCATTCATTTTGAAAACTAATACTTTGAGAGAGACAAAAAGAATATCAAAGCTAGACTGGATCAAAAGAACAACTTCCACATGGGAGGGCAGTTATGTTGTAACAAATAGTAATTGTTCCATCAGCTCCTTCCAGCCAGTCTTAGAGAAAGTAAGCTGAGAGACAGCAGGCAAACCAAAGCAAAGAGAGCCCAAAGTTTTGATCAGAATTATTCTCAAACTAATCTCTTGAAAAATAACGTTTTTCTTTAAGACCACATGCTAAACAACAGCAGGGATATTCCTCTAAATATTAGTGAAAAGGAAAGCTTGCTAGCAGCACAAGTGCTGTCCGTAACACATCATGTTAAACAGAAGGAAACTCTGTAGTGACACTCTCCTTGATGAAGCCTGGGAAAGCCCAAGGACCAGCCATACCAGCTTCTGAGAATGAGCGTTGCTTCCTGAGCCTTTGATTGTAGGCATCCTGAGCCGCATAGTTTGACTCAGGATGAGTCCTGGACCTCCCCTCACCTCACGGACCCACTTCTACCATCACAATACTGCCACTGCCTCTCAGAAGCTGGACGGACAAGAGCACTCACCTCTCCACTTTGGTAAAACACATACATACATGCTTCTCTGAAAGCAGGTTTACTTAGCATAAATTTAATTTTCCAGTCATGTGACAGACAAAGTCAAGCACAAAAATAAGAAGGGTGATCAATGAAAAAAATGAGCTCTGCCATGGTAAACAAACCATGCAGATCATCTTCAAAAAAATAACTTAAAAATTATGCATTAACTCATACCACAACAACTGCTAAAATCTACCAATGAGTTATTCTAAGAAGCTTGAGGAGGTTTTCAGTGTCTTCCAAGTATTAATAGAAGAAGACAATATTTTCTAAGTTGTAGAGGCCCATGCTTCTGTTTTGCAGCTACACAATCTGGAACAAGTGACATTCAAGGCCAGTAGTTGGGGAAGAGAAGTTTACTGGATACTACAGGACAATTTTATGAAAAAGAAGTGGAGTGGCTTTTGACACCTCTATCCACAAGCTATTAACCAAAATTCAGCCAGTAGCAGACCATCATGACTTCAGAGAATGGGAGGTGATCTGCAAATGTCTTTTATGTACCCAGAAAGGGGCAGTAATGTGGTGATTGTATAACTTTGTGCTTGTCTTACCTTACTCTGGGATAAATATCAAAAGCACAAACTAAACACAATGGTTTCATTTGGGCCACTTTTTCTACTACATAAAGAATCATCAGTTTTTTCCTTGACAAACTTCTAAATTTTTTTCCATATGCTATAACACTGGTACTTAAATTTAACAATCTCCTTTTTTTGCTTAGTTCAAAACTTTTGTATAATAGGTCCATATTTTTAGAGGTGATTTCTAAAAAAATGTCTTGGAAAAATATTTTCAGTTTCAGTTTGGGAACATGTCACTTACTTAGGCAAGTTAAGAAGAAGCCCTTAGGGCACTTAAAAGTAACTGAACACTGAGACATTTATCCCAATTTTACAGTAATGAGATAAAGCAAAATAAATCCTTGTCAATTTAATAGAAAAATTATCACTGGAGAGAATTCTGTGGCCTTTGAGCTTCACAGTAAGGCATGTTTATTGCTTGATTAAATATTAATGTGATTAGAGGTCATGCTCTTTGGTAAAATCCTATTAGTAACACAGAGTGAAATAAAAGCATTCAACTTCAGCATTTTTATAATATCTTTAGAACTGTATGACTAATGGCCAAAAACTGAAGACTTGAGCTTGCACAGGGATTTCAAAGACCTGACTCTGTATGATGCAGTCATGTCAGAGTCAAGGGGACATTTAATATGCAAGAAATAAAAAGGGAAGAGTTTCATTCTCCTGACAGTCTAGACTGTGAAAAACCATATTTCAATTCTAAGTAGATCAAATTACAGTTAAATAAGAACATGTGTCTATATTACCTGATCAACCATTATGGTTATACAGACTAATTAGATAGAGTTGAATTGTAGCCTATCATAAACTGGTGATTAAATGGTAAGAAGAAATATTCAACGACCTGTCTCTATTAATATCTCACTGTGTGAGTGCAGGTGAATGACTGAGGTTCCTGATACCTCTATTTTTCATCGTGTGACATAAGGATAATACCGCCCCCAGACCTCATACTTTTAGGACATATTTAATAAAGACTGTGTCACTCAAAATGAGTCAAGGTTAAAGTAGGAAATACAGAAGGGATTAATAATAACTACACAAACAGTGCCAAGGCTGCTTATTTATGGTATCAATGACATTTTTAATAAATATAAAGATATTAAGTGAGCAACATTGAAGTATTTGTTGAAGATGTGAAGCAATTAAAAATTAAGCTTTCATATTAACCTGGTTTTTAGCTCAGTGTTGATACTGTGAGGTACTAAGAGATCTATTTAAGTTTGTATTGTTAAATCATTTATACACACACACAGACACACACACACACACACTATGTGTAGACAACTCATTTTTTATAAACTTTTCGACTTTAGCAATCTTCTTTTAAATTCATTTCTCAAGAATGCTCCTGGTATCTTAATTTAACTGGATTATTATCTCATGATATACTAGAACCCAGAAATGTAGACTATTAACTATTGAAAGTTATTTTGTACTTAGGTTAGATATGTAGGATGTTTGAAACACATATAATTTAGTCAGATACTTTTTTAATCTGGTGTACACATTTTCCCCTCATGTATAGTTGTCCCTAGGTATTTGGGGGTGGGGGTTGGTTCCACAAGCAATGGTGGATACCAAAATCTGTGGATGTTAAATATTTCATGTTAGTTGGTATAGTATTAGCACATGCACTATGTACATGCTATTGTGTACTGTAAATCATCTCTACATTATTTATGGCACCTAATATGAAGTGGATGTTCTGTAAGTAGTTATTATTCTGAATTTTTAAGAGCTAATGTTAAAGAAATATGTTTATTAACAGTATAAATGCACATTTTAAAATTATTTTTAATCTTCAGTTGGTTCAATCTGCAGATGGAGGACATGCATATAAGGAGGGATGACTATACTTAAATAAAATACTTTTGGAAAGCAATGCCTCCTATTTTACTTTTATTTTGAATTCAATAAGTATGGATGAAATTAATCTATTAATAAGATAAAATTCCACTACTGGTGTTTCCCACAAATATGAATCTGGGGATTTCAATTAACAAGATTGCCCTTTATGTTAAAACAAGATCTAATTAAATTAATATTGATACCTCTTTGTAAATTGCATAGGGGAATGCTGCATTTCACATAAGAAATCCGTACCGCACATATCATATAGTTGTAATTTATGTCAGACCTATTAACAAGCTATCTTTCAAAAAGAAATTAAAGACTCCATAAAGTAACTGATTGATGGTCCTTATGACCTTTCCTTTATATGCATCTATACCAAAAGCATCCACTGTGCAAATTTCTCCACAAACCCACCATTTATGTGTGAACTATATGCACCGTGAAGTGATGACAACAGGGTATTTGTTGCACTTGGTTTCCAGGGAAACAGCACTTTGCAGAATCCCCGCTTCTGTTGCTCCATGCTAAGCTGCCTCAGAATCGCCTTCAAACAGCCCTTGTCTCCATCTGTGAGCGGAAGGTAAAGTGCTGTGATGGCAGCTGCTAATGAGCTGACTTGCCTCCACCAGGGCAGGTCTAAATTTACTTCTGCCGTCCCCTCAGGAACTGTCAACCAGGAATATGAGTGAGAGGAGAAGAAACTGTTGCCCCGTTCCCAGACGCATGGCACACACAATAATACACTTGCTAATTTGATAATTACAATAAAAGATGGAAAGTTGGCGGGGGGGGGGAATCCGTGTACATTTCCTGGTAGTGCAGTGTCAGCTAAGCATTTGCTTCCTAACTTTTCCAGTTGCAGCTTCTCTTCGACATGCTCACTGCGTGTGCCCGTGATGGATGCTCCGTTGTGTCAGCGGCGCTTCTTTCTAATTGCAGATCTCACATCCTTTGCTGAGGCCTGTGCTGCCTCCCTCCCAATCTGTAATCAACAATGAAGAATTTTAGTATAAGCAACTAGAAATATAAAAACATATGTTTGTGATCAATTGTTAAAGGCAATCTTTGTTCTGACAGTGCTCGTTGGTTGACCATTGTCAACAGAGTAACAAATGGCAGGTGGCTTTTATTCACAGAGCCACAAGGAAGTTAGGCTAGCATATTTGGCCATGGGGAATAATTGCCTATAGTCTCCTGAATTGGAGTAAAACAGTAAATGCTAATATGTTTTAGATTTTATATTTTGGGGTTTGTTATACTCCATTTAATTCTCTATTGCAAAATGTTCTAAGTAATTTGTAACATACCAGGGAAGTACTGTACATCTTTGACCAGATTAACAGAAGGTTCCAAACAGTTGTTGCCACTTGAATTTTATCCTCATTTATACATGTTTAATGAATCTATATATGTGTGTAATGATGTACTATATATATTTTGGATTTATATAAATATAGGATATATAGATATAGATATAGTTAGATGATATACTATATCTATATATATTACTATATATATTATAGATAGATAGATATAGTTAGATGATATACTGTATATATATATATAT